>NW_021463285.1:840516-904174 GCF_001605985.2 Dendrobium catenatum
TATTATGTTTTATGCAATGATCTTAATTTCATAAATATCTCCTTTAAACTTAAATCTCAAACCGCCATAAATCCTGATATATGTTACCAAACAGTTTCTCAGGATTTAACAAAATTTAACATTTAACATACCAAACAGTTTTTAGGATTTAGCACATTTCGGATTTACTAAATCCGGATTTACAGGATTTATTAAATCCCACTAAAGTTAAATCCCACTTGTTGCCAAACAGCCCCTTAGAATAAAAAAATGAGTCTTATTTAAAAATTTTTATGTAAAACTTTCCACAATGCATCTTATCTTGATTGGAAGTTTTCTTTACAAATCAAAAGGTTTTGGGTTTGAGTTTTGCTTATGAGGCATGTGTGTGAATTTGTCTTAATCGGCCTAAATGTCAAAAAAACCTTTCCACCATTAAGATTTCATTTGGGATGGCTTTCTTAATGCTTCTTAAAAGTGATTTGTAGTAAAAAATTAAATTTATTATAAAAAAACTATTTTAAGAAACAGTAAGAAAGTTATTTCAAACGAAGTCTAAGGCTTTCGTTTGGGACGGTTTTCTTTCTGCTTCTTGAAGCAGCTTTCTAGTACAAAGTTTTTTATTTTTGTACTAAAAAACTGTTTCAAGAAGTGAAAAGAAAGCCGTCCCAAACGAATCCTAACTCTTTTACACATATAAATATTATATTATTTAAATTAAAAACAAATTACAGGACAAAAATAACCTAACAAAACCGAAATGACAACTTGTGTTATTCTCGGCAAGCTGAAAATAATGAAATTGAAAAAAGGAAAAAAAAAGGTCAACGCCTGATTATTCTTTGATTATTAATGTTGACAGATTCAAGCCATCTTTCTATTCTAGAACATGGAAGCTAGGAGCATTCCAAAAGAGAACAAACCACCAATGGTATATTTTCTTCATTACATTGCCATTTTGATTTTATGAGAATGAATTTTTCAGTTATATTATTTGCTAGAAAATTTATGATAACAAAACATTTGGAAAATATCTTAGTTTTTATAAAGTTTCATCACAAATAAATAAAAGTTGTAAGAGTTCAAAAAAAATTTTATAAGAGAAAATTACGAGACCTGATCTACCTGCAATAAGCCAATTTATATTTGTAGGTGCAAGAATATACTCCTATCTATAATAGAGAAATATGAAATTATACCATTTAATATAATTTAGTTCTCTTGTAAGGATCATAGAAGTCAGATTTTCATGAACAGAATTGAAACTCAGTAACGAGATTGGTTATTAACAATTAAGTAAAAATAGTCTATTGATGGAAGTCAAGTGATGGTGACAATAATTATTGATGGTGGTCATCAGCGATGATCTGCTAGTAAATATAAAAAAGTTTTTAGTCCTCTCAACTCTCGAAGCCCATTCATGTAGAAAAATGAGGCCATATTCATAATTTTTTAGAGGGTCATAATTCAACCGCTTTGATCATATATTATTTATCTAGTATTTGAGTAGTTTAATAATGTTAGAATCTAATGATCTTGAGCTCGTTGAATTCAACTCATCAAGTCGCTAAATTTAAGTATAAGCACACAATATTTTGTTGATAAAACTTGAAATTTCTAAATATGCTTGAAATATTTGTTTTGAACTCGTTCAAAGAATGATCAGTCGGATCAATTACAATGCTTATGAGTTATTCTTGTTAAGACATTCATTTTAATTATAAATTTGCTAAAATTGGAGGTCGGGTGATTCTAATTTCATATGTTTATATTTCATATATTACTTTGAAATTCGTGCCCCCTAGTCAATTTTTTTTATATATCTATATAACTTTGGCTTCATTTGGAATAACATTTTTATTGTTTCTTAAAACAACATTTTAGTTTAAAAATTAAAATTTTTATACTAACAATCTGTTTTAAGAAACAGTAAAAAAGCTGTCCCACGTGAAGCCTTAATGAACAAAATTTTTGTTTAGATTACATTTAAAGAAAATCCCTTTCTTTAGCTATTAGGCCATTGAACCATTCCCCTTTTTTTTCACACCATAATAGTCAAAAGAGCATGCCTCTGCGTTGACCAAAAGTGATAAATTATTGTTAAGGTCAACCCTTTTTGGTCAACAATTTTGTGGTCAACTCATAAGTCATAAATTATTCATTCTCCATCCAATTCAAAATGGACCGCGTAGTCCTTTTTTAAACGGTAGGATCAAATTTTAAACACGTGTTAATTTTATATATTTTGGTTCATTTTGTTACGATATTGATTAATGCAATAATTAGTTTAGAACATATCGCATCACTAATCATAATCCGAACAGCTTAATCTTTGAATAAAATCATTAATTTTCATGTTTAGCTTAGTAAATAAAAGCGCTTATAATAATTAGTTTATATCAAGCTAATTATTAAGCATCTATTCAGGACAATTACAATATTTTATAAAAAAATTTGTGAAATTGTTAGGAGGAATTATTGTTTTTTTTAATTGTAATGAATTTATGTATATATAACATGTCCGATCACACATTGAGTTGTGTTGCGTCCTGGAGTTCACAACAGTAGATAAGTATAAATTTTAATATCTAAACTTTGTACAAAGTCCAACACGTATACAGATAAAGAGAGAGAGGGGGCAGTAGCATATATAAGAGACACCAAAATTTTTACGTGAAAAAATTCTAAAAAGGAGAAAAACCACATGGCTTATTAGATCATTTTGAATGAATCTTCTATTATTTGCAGTTGAGTACAAATGATGCCCTTCTTTAAGGCAATGCCTTAGCTTGATATAACAAATTTACATCATATAGAGTGTGTAACATGATGAGACTTGAAAAAATGACTATTGATACATCTGTTTGGTTGGTAAAATCATAGTCAACGGGCAATGGAGCTCAGAAAAGATTGTAGTATGATGACGGTGGTCAAAGGGATCATAGCCGGCGAGTGATAGTAGTTAGAAAAGACCATTGTATGGCAATGAAGGACATCAATCTAGCTATGGAGGTCGGAAGGGTCGTAGTCATCGAACGACAGTGGCCAAAAAGATCGGTAGGCTGCCGGGTGGAAATCCGACGGTGGTTGAGGATAAGTCTGGTGGTAAGAGAGCTCTCTTACTTTTTTCCTTTTCTTTTTGTTTGGGCTTCCTTCTCTCTCTCTCTCTCTCTCTCTCTCTCTCTCTCTCTCTCCTTCCCCCTCATGGGGGTCTCCTTCTATGAGAAATGAGGGGTTTATTTATAGTTTTATGAGAGTGACATAACTAGTAAATATGAGGAAGATCAAGGATAAATTGTGAGTGATTTTAATGGACGATCGATGTTAAATCCCTTGGTCGTGGACCGTTTATTAGGTATTTGAAGACCCTAATGATATCAAAATTTGACAATCTTGGGCTCGTTGGATTCATCTCGTTGAGCCGCTCGTTTGGACTAAAAGAATTTCATGTTAGAAACCATTTGGTAATCCAAATTATAGTTTGAACCCTCCAAAGGCGCTTCACGTCTTTAATTTGGTCTCATTTGGCTCGGATTGAATGGAATTTAATGTCTTTGGGTTCATATTTTCGAGACAATCACTTCGACTATAAGTTTGCTTTGGAGTTCAGATGGTCTTCGGTTTAATTTTTAAAGTTTATAATATTGATTTTGCTTCGAGATTCGTGCCCGATCAACATATATTTTTTGATGATATATCAAGTTGTAATCGTGTCAATAAATTTTTAACACGTTAAGAAAAAAAAAGCCTGCTAAGTACCCACCCCACTAACACATTACCCCAACAGACGGTGGTGGAAAGGGCACCACGCCCTTTCGTATACTCCATTTGGACTGCGAGGGTTGAAAAACCCTCACGCTTTTCGCCCCTTTCTTTTCTTCCTCAATAAAACAAGGCAAAGGAGGCGAAGAGGCAATCCCTCAAACACTTCTCCTCTATGGCCACTACACTTCTCTCCCTCTTCCTCCTCCTCGCCGCCGTTTCCTCCTCCGCCGCCGCCGACTCCTCTCTATTGCCGGTTATCCTCAACGCCTGCAAGGCCAGCCGCTTCCCCGACTCCTGTGCCGACCGCCTCTGCAATTCAACCCCTCCCATTCCCCCCAATGCCTCCGCCTCCTACATTATTCTCACCATCTTCAATACCTCCCTCTCCGATCTCTTCACCGCTAGCTCCACCGTTCAATCCATCCTCGATTCATCCGCCTCAAACCTCAATCGCACCAACGCCGCGCGTATCTGTCTCGAGGTCCTTTCCTATTCTACTCATCGCCTCTCCGCCGCCGCCTCTTCCGACCTCCTTTCCCCCGATTCACGCACCTGGGCCGGCGCCTCCCTCCTCTACCAATACGACTGCTGGTCCGCTCTCAAATACGTCAACGGAACCTCCCAGGTTGCCGCCGCAATGACCTTCCTCACCGACCTCAGTAATCGCACCAGCGACGGCCTCTCGATGCTGGCCGCGCTCCACCGCTACGGCGCCAATACCTCTCTCTGGGGCCCGCCACAGACCGAGCGCGATGGGTACTGGGACTCGCCGTCGGAGATCCCGGCGATCGACGGCTACCGCGGGGTTCCGGTGGACCTGCCGGCGAATTTCACTGTATGTAAGGACGAAGGGTGCGATTATAAGACGGTCCAGGCGGCGGTGGATGCGGCGCCGGCGTACGTCTCCGGCGGGCGATTCGTGATCTGGATCAAGGCGGGCGTCTACGACGAGATCGTGCGGGTGCCGATCGAGAAGACCAATTTGGTATTTGTCGGGGACGGCATGAGCAAAACTGTCATTACGGGTGACCTTAATGCCGACCAGGTCGGCGTCACAACCTATAGCACCGCCACCGTCGGTAAGTAGACTTTTTTTTATTTTCTTCATTTTTCTTATAATTTTTTTAATTTTGACTTAATTACATCTTATTTTTCTTATGATTTTTTTAAATTTAACGTAATATTATAAAATATGTGATTTAAATTTATGATTTTAAAATAATAATATTTTTTCCAATCAATACGCCATAAATATTTTAAATAAATTTTTTATTAAAACCTTGATTTCGATTTTTTTGTTTAAAAAATACAATAAATTATGATTCTATTTATATTGTTTCTAAAAGTATAAATTTGCTTATTCAAATTTCTCTTAATTATTCAAATTCTTTTGGTCAATTAGATGCACTAATTTTCGTTTAGTTTTTTAATAACTATGAATTCTCCCATTGTTCTACTCGTAATTAACGGCAATAATCATGGGCAGCTTTAGAAAGCTAGATTTGCAATCATTTATATATGGGATGTATTTGTATTTTTATATATAAATAAACAAATTCCATAATAATAAAAATTATAAATTTCTTCTAACAAATATTAAGGATTTGCATATCGTTATATATTTTATGTCTAAATCTTTATCTTTACATATATAACATCTTAATATCTAAATTTGATAAAATATATAATTTATATTAAGTTATCTAAAATAAAATATATAAATACTTATTTATTTTTCAATGAATAAATTATCATTAAGACATTCCTAGCTTGAAACAAAACTTCTGAATGAATATAAATATTATAAATTTAATAGAGAAAGGAAAAATGGAGAATGAAGCAGGTAGATGAGGAGAAGATGGGATATAGGAGTTCAAAATCAAACACGAATCGTGCTATTATCGAGCTTAATGTCGAGCTTGTTCGCGAACTTCAAATGATGCTATTCGCGAACATAAATGAGCCGAACACATTAGTGTTCAAGTTTGTTTATTTAAGAATCTAGTATTTAAAATATTGTTCAAGTTTGTTTGTTTAGTTAATTAAACGATCACAAACGAGCTTTAATCGAACCGAACAATGAGTAGCTCGTCGAACGTTTGGTTCGCTTGCAGCCCTAAATAGACTAAGGGGTTTGTTTGGGACAGTTTTCTTAATACTTTTTAAAATGGTGTTTTAGTTAAAAAAATTTATTGAATTAGAATTTTTTTTAACTAAAAAGATGTTTTAGAAAGCAATGAAAAAGTTGTCTAGAAGCCTAAGACTTCATTTAAGATGTCTTTTCATACTGTTTTCAAAAGCAGTTTTCTTGCACACAAAAATTTTATACTAAAAAGCTGAAAACTGCTTTAGAAATCAATAAAAAAATTGACCAAACAAAGCCTAAGATGAGTTGTGTTAAATGATCTTGTACGACAACTCGGCACATATATGGTTGACTCATTTAATAAGTTAGTTCGAAATTTCGACATATTTAATTGTTGGGTCGGATTCGGGTTTACATGAAAACTCAATTTTAATTTGAGAGTGGCGTGTTTATTCTTTTTCATAAAATTCCTTTTGTTTGTTGGAATGTTGTTTTTATTTTTGATTAATAAATCTAAACTTAATAGTTGATAAATTAAGTTTTTTTTAATCAAAATAAGTTATTTGGCCTGGATCTTGTCATTAGGGTTGATAGTGGGCTTGGTTTAAGCTGCTCTATTTATTAAAAAGTTGAATTAAAGTCATCTGGATTCAGTTCAGTAAATTAACTTTCTATTAATTTGCAGAAAACAGTCATCATGCACAGTAATTGCCATTATCGTTAAACTTTTTTTAAAAAAAATTTTGTGCAAATTTAACTGAAAAGTCAAAGTCTTTAAGAAGGGCTGAAAGAAAGTGTAATTATATGTAAAATATATAGTTTTTTTCTTAGCAGGCCGGCGTGGTCTGCACTACCGCCCACTGGTATAACGAATTCTGTTCTGTTGTTGCTTACAGCTGTGGCCGGCGACGGGTTCATGGCCCGGGACCTAACATTCCAGAACACGGCGGGGCCCGACGCCCATCAAGCCGTCGCCTTTCGAGCCGATGGCGACTTCACCGTCCTCGACACAGTGGAGCTCTCCGGCCATCAAGACACACTCTACGCCCATTCCCTCCGCCAGTACTACAAATCCTGCATAATCTCCGGCACCGTCGACTTCATCTTCGGCAACTCCGCCGCCGTATTCGACGACTGCCTCATCATCATCGTCACCCGCCAATTCAGTCCCACCAAAGGCGAGTCCGACACCGTCACCGCCCACGGCCGGACCGACCCGGCCCAACCCACCGGCTTCGTCTTCCACAATTGTCAGCTGAACGCCTCCGAAGAATACTGGAGTCTCTACAAGAAGAATCCTTCGCTCCACCGCGTGTACCTTGGGAGGCCATGGAAGGAGTATTCGAGGACCGTTTTTATCAGCTGTTATCTGGAAGAGTTCTTGAAGCCGGAGGGGTGGTTGCCATGGTCGGGGGATTTTGCGCTTGAAACGTTGTACTATGGGGAGTTCGAGAGCAGGGGACCTGGAGCCAATGCGGCGGCGAGGGTGCCGTGGAGTAGCCAGATTCCGGCGGAGCATGTCGGGGTTTATTCAGTGGAGAATTTTATTCAGGGGGATCAGTGGATTCCGACGGCGTCGTCTCGGTAATCCATTTGGAAGATTAATATGATATATTAGTAAATTAATGTTTGTTTTATGATTTATAAAATATTAGAATTATTGTTTCTATTGAGAAGAATAAGGACAATCATAAAAGAGAAATTGAAAGGCTTATTCAGAATGGTAAGCCAAATGGCAAAACAGTCAATTTTTTTTAGTGCTTTGTTTTTCAGATTAAGAGTATATTTTTATTTAGTTATTACTTTTTTTTATTCATTTTTGTATTGGAAATTTATTTTTTTATAATCATATTCATTATTGTGTGGGAGCTATAAATAATTTTTTGTTTATTTTTTTAAAAATATATATATTTATATTCAATTATTTTTTTAATTTCTTTTCTGATAATAATTTTACAATCATCTTTATAAAGAAATTATAGCCATCCCAAAAATACACTAAAGACTATGTATACTCAACATATAAGTTCATCAAAATTGTAAGGTAAAGGAAATCAATAGGCCCAATATGTTTGAAGGAAGCACTAAAAAGACTATATATACTCAACACATGAAGATAATAATAGATAAATTTAAATCCAAAAACAGTGCAATCATACAAAATGCAAATAAGTCAACACGTATATATCATTGAAAATTCGTTAATTTACAAGCAATGGCAAACGCTACCGCGTTTCCCTTACTAATTGCCGTCTTGATCTGGGCCATTGGGCTGGTATTTCAAAACGTCACTTCATACAGCCTGTTTCAAACGAAGCATGGGCTTTTGACTTGGTATTGGGGGCTAATCCAAACTTCTATGGATTAGATATTTTTTCTCCCTTAATATGCAGAGTGTGGGGCCCACTGTCAGATAGAGCAATCAGTGTCAACTTATGACATGAACCTAAATGACCCACCACCACCGACATCCCGCCCGCACGTCCAACCCGTGCATCGTGTTTGCCTTGATAGACCAGTGCGTCCCTTCCACACCTTGTTCCGCTGTCCCGCCCTCACCAAGATAGCTGCGCTCGCTTTGGGCTTGCACCCACTCTTGACGGACACTTGACTACACTGTGCTTGCCCAGGCTAGCGTATCAGGTCGGGTTGACTTAGGTTTGTGGCAATTATGTCATCGTTTAGATTTCATACATATTTGTGTAATTGAGTCAGGTTGGGTTAGAACAGTCGAAGGCCAATCAGTTTTGAGTTAGACCTAAAAACTCATTTTGACACCCCTAGAGCATTGACGCGCATGAAGTAAGAAATCATGAGCGACATGATGTCTATTAAATATTTTAAAGATGATTAAAAACATGACTTTATATTAATGCACAACTTATTTAATTTGATAAGTCAATACATCCAACACAAAATTTTAGGCCACTTAACGCCCATTTCAATGATAGAATTGTTATGAGAGTTGGACATTATGAATGATAGAATACAATGACAATTCAAATCTTTTTAGATGAGTTAAGAAAGCTACAATGAAATCCTAAATACTTTTTATGAATATTAGTTTTATAATAAATATACAATAGGTTTCAAAATAACAACAATTAGCATGAATTTTATTAGCAAAACTACTATCATTTACATGCTAATTATTAAATTCTATGTATCATTAGGTATATCATGATAATATTTCATTGAATTTTACTATCTCAATCAAACAAAATGCTAACTTTACAAGTTTAGCGCAAGCACAAATATAAAACAATAATTTATCCATAGTTTAGTTCATCTACATTAAAAAAAATTATTCCAACAACAACAACCTCAAGCCTTAATCCCATTATGTGTAATCCACTACATGAATTATTTCTATCCTATTAGAAGTCAAATTCTCATTTAATTCAAATAAAAAAAAATGTCATTTCTAATACTTTCTAACAAAATCTTTTTAAATCTATATATTTCTTAACATAGGCCACATCCAATATATCTATTCTCTTAACTGGGTCATCAAAAGGCCGACACTTTGTGACCAATTCTTATATGCTAGAGCTACTCCAACCTTTATACATTTACTCATTCTACATTGTCTCAAAGTGTAAAGCCACTCATCCACCTAATCATCCTCTTCCGGAGAACGAAATTTATTAGAAAAGAAAAAAATAATCAAAATGAGTCTTAAAATCATTGCATTTGATAATTTTGATGAGTGCAATATATAAATAATCAATCAAAATTTATATAATGCACATCTCAAAATAAATTTAAAAAGTTTAAGATTTATCCCAAATAACTTTTATCCTATAAAAATATGAATTTTGGCCTAATTTTAAAGAGTTCAGAACTACCTATATCACCTCCAAACAAAAGCTTAAAAAAGGTAGAGGTAAACCTAAAAAGAGTTGGTTTGAAAATATAAAAAACGATCTTTCTTTATTAGAATAAAATGAGAATTTGACTTTTAACCTGACACGATGGCAAAAAAAGATTCATGTAGCCAACCCTATGTAGTGGGACAAAGGCTTGATGTTGTTGTTGTGTTGTTGTGACAGCTTTCTTAATGCTTTCAAAAGCAATTTTTTAATATAAAATTTTTTAGTTTAAAAAACTTTTATACTAAAAAATCACTTTATAAAACAATAAAAGCCATCCCAAATGATGCCTAAATAAACAAAAATATTACATGAACTGTATGTTGTGTATGGCATGAACTCCCAATGCCAAAAAAAAAAAAAAATCACTTAAGGTTTAATATACCTATGAAAAATTTGAGAAAGCCTGGAGCCTACAAACTGGGAAGAGCAGCAATAGGCTTACCATTTGCAACCGAGGAGCTATTTTCTGTCCCGTTTGTCTCTCCCCAATGCCACAACATACTCTCCCAGAAGCAGAACTCCTCAAAGCAGATATGGAGCCTTGGATCAGTTATGTTCCTCTTCCAATGGCCATCCACATACTTCGCCTTCTCGGCCTGCCTTCGATCCCATTCCAACGCCGCCTTCTGCTTCGATCTCAAAAGGCAAAAGCTCTGCAGGTTCTCTGCCATTGTATCGTGCACTCGCCACCATCTCGCATGCGCTACATCGCTCGCAAATTCCTGCAATATGTCCACATTCCAGTTGCAGTCATAGTCCCTAAAGCATAGCCATGGCTTCAGACCAAGGTAGTGCAGAACATAAAGAACTGGGGGCTCTGCACCAAACAATCTTATCTTCTTCTCTTTTATCTCCTCCTCGTCGCCAATCCAGAAATGCTTCAAGAAGTTCATGTGCTTCGGGATTCGGTGCCACCATGTAAAGATTTCATTCAAGTAGCCTTGGTCTCCTCCATTGTAAGATTCGATCTCATTGATGTGATCCATGAGCATGTGGAATGTGCAATTGGATGGCTCTATAACCATTACACCTGAATTGAAGAGAGTTGCGTTGTTGCCTATGGCGGTTACTTCCGGCATCGCGAAGAGGAAATCGATGTTGCGCAGGATCAGAAGGTCAGCATCAATGAAGATGATCTTGTCATACTCTGTTAGTTGCCAAAGCCTGAATTTGCTGTAATTCCATTCGTTATATGCATCGCGTTCGGCCTTGGGATTTCGGATCCTTTGGATTGTTCTCACCTTCCACCCAGCATCTGCAAGGCCATCACGGTGATGGCTGCTGATTGTTTCATCAACGAGTATGACGAGGTCTCTTGTAGAGCCAGATAAACGAATACTTTGAGCTGCAACAATTGCGCCACAGACGTAAATATGCGCCGAGTGAAGTATTGTAGCATATGCTTCGCGTTGGCGTCCTGATTCAGAATGGGGCCTCACTGTACCAAAAAAATGAAGTTAATGGTAATTTCAGAAGGTTCAAAATAGATTCACGAGTACTGAAAGAAGTGTTACAGGAAAACTAACCATCTGTTATCAGTGGAACTGCTAGTTTGCAGGAACCAACAGGAAGCTGGAGCTTTTCTCCGAGATTTCTTGGATCTGGCCTATAAAGCCAAGCATTTCCTTCACGAATAACCAGATTCTTGCAAGAGAAAAGATTTGGAATGGGAAAGCAATCAGTAAGAAGGATTACATGTGTCTGGAGCTGACCAACGCTAGATTGAGAAGCCAGTTTAGCAGCAGCAAGCTGCAAGTGAAATCGCGCAACATCTCTTGACCAATTCTTAGATGTTTTATTACAAGGAAGCTTGGCAGCAATAAGGTCAAATGAAGCACTTCTTGTTACTCTAGGATCAGGAAGATCTGCGCAAGTAGGCACTTCGTTTTCCTCTTCCTCATCGATCCACTCAGGATATAGATTCTCCCAGGTTAGGTTGGTCTTTGCACTATCAAGTTGCAGAGCAAGTAGTTCTGCACGTGGTAGCAGTTGCTGCCAGGAGTTGATCTCAGTGATGTTGAAATTTAGAAGGCCAACTTCCAATTTTCTTTTCCTACCGTTCAGTTTCGTAACAGCTTTTGAAATTTGCGTCCAGTTAACATTCACATCAGATAGATATCGAGAATCAGAAACAGGGCTTTCCCATATCCATCCAACATCGACAAATCTGGACCTGAATTTGCAATTACTTCATAAATACTATAAAACAATGCTGAAATTTGGTCATAAATTCCCTTCTAACTGATCACAAATATAAACCATTGGAATAATAAGAAATATAATTTAGAGTTTCACTTCAAAATTGTAAGCAGCAACAGCATATTTGCATAAATGTATTTAGATTTGTATTTAAGTATATGCGTCTATGCATTTACACATGAATTTATGCATGTATAAGTGTATGTATGCATACTAGTAATGCAATCCTGGAAGAGAAACAATACGCAAGCAAAGAAAAACAAAGATTTCTCGATGGAATAGTGTTCTAATATTGATTACTGTAAAGAAGCTCCCCTCTCTCCCTCGTCTACTAGTATATATATATTTTGTCTATAATATTTTTAATATTGCTATTACTGACATAACAAGCAAAAAGTAATGCTAGCATGGTAATAATAGAAATGGTACTAATGTAGTGGAATGTGAAGTAGTGGTAAATGCCCTGCTACTTAATTAGTCCTTCCTCTTAACTCAGCATCAATCCTCCCCAGCATCTGAAGAGTTTGACGCCGATTAGCTGATTGCAATAGGTGAGTCATTTAAAGGGTAAAAGGCCCAAATATCAGTTACATTGAAGGTTGGGGAAATGTGCCTATCTGGCGGTAACCATAATATAAGCGTTGTCGTTGGTCTTTGCTATGATAGGTATATGATCGATTTTATGGTGTATCAATTTGGAGAAGGTTCCTGATGGGAAGCATTCTCGACGCAATCTGACCATGACAAGATCACCAACGTGAAAAATCTGCGGTCTGCGATGAGCATCAGCTGCAGTTTTGTAGCAATGGTTGGACTTGGTGAGCTGCTCACGCACATCCATAAGCATTTTGATATACTGATTAGTGAAGGTTGTAGCAGTTGTTGACTTGCACTTAGGTAAAACAACAATGTCACATGCTAGATTAGGTAATTTAGTATATACAATCCTGAAAGGAGACTTACCGGTGGAAAGATTTTCATGGCGTTGTAAGCAAATTCAGCTTTGCTCAGCATGTATTCTCATTGCTTTGGGTTTTCTTGCATCAAACAACGAATCATATTACCTAAATGTGATTGACAACTTCAGTTTGACCATCCGTTTGAGGGTGATAGGCTGAACTCAAACGTAAGTCGGTGCACTATCGTTTCCATAGCTCTCACCAGAAGTGACTGAGGAACTTAACTTCTCGATCAGACATTAGACTTCAAGGTAACCCATGTAAACGAACAATTTCTTGGAAGAAAAGATGTGCAATGTGAAGGGCATTAGATGTTTTCTTACAAGAAATAAAATGCGCCATCTTGGCAAACCTGTAGACGACCAACATAATCAAGTCATTGTCGCACTTGGTTCTGGACAAGCCCAAGACAAAATCTAAACTGAGATCCTCCTAAATAGAATATGGTGTCAATAGGGGCATGTAAAGACCAAAATTTAGAACTCCGACCTTGTAGACTTGACATATGGAACAACCATTTACAAGCCTGAAGACATCGCGGCAAAGACGGGGCAAAAAAAAACAGGAATGTAATTATTGCAGCATCTTGTCACGTCCTGCGTATGCTGCCAGGCCTCTGCAATGGGCTTCACGGATCAAGTATTGCCGCCAGGATGACATTAGAATGCATAATAAATTGTGGGCCAAATTTTTGAAACGAGCAGGTCTGTAGCATCTTTTAGGAGAACAAGCGCAATTAGAAAATTATTTCAGAAGCAGCGGATACGCTGGACCATTTGGCGCATTGAAGAATGCGCCAAATGCATTGGCGCATTACTGTAATGCGCCAATTGGATTAGCGCATTTCAGATGATCCACGGTTTGCGCCAAAACATTAAGCGTATTCAGAGTAGACGACATTTTGATGCAATTTCTGTGCTTGAAAACGTTGTTTGATACTAAGTTCAATCATTCCTATTTTGCCTCATATTATTAACTATAAAAAAAAAACAAATATGGTGCCTCAATTTCAGTGCATGAATATAGAATCTTAATTATTTTGCTGATAAGTTTAATAGTTAAATATGTGTCTTTTAAGTTATATGTATTATATATATTTTTTAACTTAAAATTGATAAATTTAACTATATTAATATTTTCGAAAAATATAATATAAAGTAATTAATTTTTTTTATTTGAAAAATGAGAAGTAATAGGATTGTTTTAAGAAAACCAAATTTTTGAAATTATTCTATAGTCTCAAAAATTTACACGTTAATTTTTACGCTATTCATTTATAGAAAATTATTGGTATATAAGATAAATTTTTGTTATATTTTATTTTTCAATAATAATTACGTGTATAGATGAAGATTGAAATATAATTATAAATAATGAGAATGAATTTAAATAAGAAATAAATGTAATATATAATATCATAAGTTATTTTAATTTAAATCTAAAGTAGAACTAGTTAAATTTTTTAGAGATATTGCAATTGGAAAAGTGCGAAAAATCATTAACACAGATTCATGAAAATACAGGATTTGTTTAGTAATAGAAAGGTTGACATCTGATAAGGATTGAAGAAAAGTAAACAAATTATTATTACATTTGGCTGAGAACTATGCGCATACGCGCTTGATGATGAAAAAAAAAAACTGTTTCCAATATATACACCAACTACTAAAAAGACTAAACATCCTAAGAAATAAATAACAAACAAATTACAAAAATTAGCAAACAGGAGTTCTTCGTTGCAAATACATCAAGAAAAATTAATCATACATTTCACTTTTTGGGAGATCACAAATAAATGTTTTAAAAACTAAAATAAAAATATATTCAAGAAAAATAAAAAAACTAAGGAAAACTGTAATTACCTTTCTCTCTGAAGCTAAGGAAGTGCGAGCAGAGCGCTGAGAAAAGATGCACATTCCCTCTTCACCACAGCTCCGTTTTTATAGGCATTCTACATAACTCTCATTCCCAAAAAAAAAACATTACTCCCATCGCTCAACTCCAAACGCCATATCATTAAAGCCTTATCATTATCACCATCCAGCTGCACTGAATGCCACCCATGCAACGCAAATTGACCGCATTTTTCGGATCTGGTCGGGGATAACGCCAAAGCAGATAATATTCGACAGCTGGAATAGTTCAGGTCTTAAGAATGCGCTGAACATTTAAGCGCATTCTTAAGAATGCGCTTAAATGTTCAGCGCATTGCATAAATGCGCTATACAGATCAGCGCATTCTTTGTATACGCGTTTAATTTCAGCGCATTCTACAATACGCCGTACTTTATAGCGTAATTGCTTCTTTTAAAATTTATTCCGAATTACGCTTCTTCCCCTAATAACGCCACGAATCGTGCTTCTTCCTAAAATTTTGCCTAAATTGTGTCGGAACAAGAAGCCATGACGTATAGAGTACTCGTTAATAGTTTCAACATTCAGGCATTATTTCCAAATCTCACCAAAGTCAAGATCAATGATATACAACTCTTTAAGAAACTCCAAACCTGTAATTTCTGTTTGTAACTGTGTGAAAAGAGCAGCTTTCTTGCTGAGCACATCGGCCACGCGGTTTTGTGATCCAAAGTTGTGCTTGAGATCAAATGAAAATTTTTGGAGAAATTTATCTAACTAGCATGCATTTTGTTAACATTCTTTTGGTTGCTTATGTATTGTATAGCTTTATTATCACTGTAAAGGATGAAGTCTTGATGTAATAGATAGTACTCTCATTGTTAAAGTGCACAAGTCATTGCATAAAGTTCTTGCTCATAAGTCATCCATTTGTCTTGCTGGACATAGCTTTTCACTGAAAAAAAAACAATGGGTTTGCCTTTCTAAGAAAGTAGTGCACCTATGCCAATAGATGAAGCATCAACATCAACTGTGAACAACTTATCAAAGCTAGGAAGTGCCAATACTGGAGTTGAACTTAGTGCCTTTGTGATTGCTTCAAAGCTCTGTTGTTGCTCAATCCCCCATTGAAAAATACCTTGGATTGGAGGCATTCACTTATTGGAGCCATAATAATACTGAAGCCTTTAATAAATTTGCAAAAGAAGTTTGCCAACCATGACAGCTCCAAATATAAAAAAAAAAGGACGGGGAACTGGCCAATCTTTCATTG
Source organism: Dendrobium catenatum (assembly GCF_001605985.2). Classification (NCBI taxonomy): domain Eukaryota; kingdom Viridiplantae; phylum Streptophyta; class Magnoliopsida; order Asparagales; family Orchidaceae; genus Dendrobium; species Dendrobium catenatum. Next base: position 856,507 of record NW_021463285.1, read on the forward strand.
CAGCCACCTTATGTGGATCCATGTGGACACCCTCCTAGGAAATTATGAAGCCATGGAAATGGACTTTGGGTGCAACAAATTCACATTTGGGAAGATTAATAAATAATTTGTGATGTTGTAATACTTCAAAGAGAGCCTCAAAATGTTTGATATGTTGTTCCAAATTACTGCTATAAACCAATATATTATCGATGTAGACAATATAAAATTTACCCAAAAAAGATTTTAATACCTCATTCATCATCCTCATGAAGGTAGAGGGTCCGTTACATAATCCAAACAGCATCACTTTCCACTCATACAATCCTTGTGGCATTTTAAAAGTAGTCTTTCATTCATCCCAAGGCAAAGTGTAATCTGATTATACCCACTACGGAGATCTAATTTGGAAAAGATAGAAGAACTTGTAAGCTGGTCAATCACATCAATTCGTGGTACCCGAAACTGTATTTAATGGTAATTTTGTTAATGGCTCCACTATCTATGCACATGCGACACTTGCTATCTTTTTTTGAAACAAGTAATGCAAGAACTGCACATGGACTCATGCTTGTTTGAATGAGCATTTTGTCTAAGAGATCATCAATTATTGTCTATAAGATATCCTGCTCTTTTGGACTCAATCTATAGTGATGTAGATTAGAAATGGTTGCACCTAGAATAAGGCGATGTGGTGATGTATACCTCGTAGAGGAGGAAGTTCTGTGGGACCAAGGTCTTTAAATAGGTCTAAGAGTCTACCTATCTCAATGCTAACTTGATTTTGACTACAATGAGTATTCAATTCAATTAAAAGCAAAGAAAACATAGGAATTGATTTCTTCCAGCAGTGAAGTAGTGTAGGTCCCAAGATTATATGCATTGCCGCTGTATTAGTCTGCCCAGAAATCTGTAATTTATGATCATTTGAGCTCGGTAGCAGTCTTAAACGCATACCCTTCCATTCAAAGGAATATACATTTGCTCTACCATCATATTAGCTCCAACATAGAATTGCTATGGTCTAACCCAATATGAGGCAACAAACATCCATATCTAAGACGTCGCACAACACGTCGCAAATGTATTGTTTCCCTATGGAAAATGTTACTCGACACATTTCTGTAACCAAGATTTTCATACTTTTTTTCACCCAGCTGATTCTATATCGATATGGGTTTTTGGTAGTTTTGAGTTGAAGGTTTTGAACGACTAATCTAGAAATGATGTTCTTAGTGCACCCACTATCCATTAAAAGGTCACAAAACTTTCCGTTAATGGTGCATCTTTTTCTGAATACAGCATTTCTTTGTGAATTGATGCTTTGTCGAGGAGCTAGCAGCAATTTTTTCATAACACATACTAGTAGTTCTCCCTCGTCACTCGTCACCGTGAAGTTCTTCTATTTCTCCGTCTCCTTCCAATTCCATGTTGATGGGATCATTTTCTTCTTCAGCTTCCAAAATGTGTACCTGCTGCCTTTGTGGACATTCATTAGACTTGTGATCGGTTTGGAAACAACGAAAGCATTTGAATGTAGATGGCTTGGCATATGGATTTTCCTTAGCAGCTGCCTTAGGTTTCAGTTGAGATTTGCTATCCATATTGATGTTAGCTGAAGATATCGGCTGCACAGCTTGGTTAGAGGAATTTGCAATATGAGCGACTTTCACAGCATGTGAATTGCTCTTGTTAGATGCCGAAATTGGTTCATGCCAATGACGTCGACTGTAAGAGGTCTTAAATTGGCAATTCTTATGCATTTCAACATTTAATGTGAAGTTTATAGCCTAAGAAAGTGAGCAAACCGAATTCAACTCTAATTTATCTTGGATGTTATCCTTTAGACTGCCAATATAACAGGCTACCAATTGATTGGCAGATTCATTAAGATTATTTCTAGCACTCAACCGACTAAACTCTTCCGTGTACTCACTTACAGATCTTGTTCATTCTGAGCAATGCTGATACCTCATGTATAAAATCAGTTCGAAGTCTGTAGGTAGGAATTGCGATCTCAATATCTGCTTCATCCGAAGCCAACTGCATACCCAACCATTACCTTCTTGTTGCCTCATCTGTATAATTTGTGCCCACTAAGCACTAGCACCGCCCTTCAGTCCATAGGTGATGTATTTCACTTGTTTGTCAGGATCAATCTCCATGTAGTCGAAGAAATTTTCAACAGCTTTCTCCCAATCTAGATAGTCCTCTATATGCAAATGCCCATAAAAAAATAGAATGTCCATTTTAACTTTAAATTCACCAGGGTATCTTTGGTAGGGCAGTGGATGCCAGTACGTAGGGTAATCTTGGTAATACTCATTACCATCATCGTCTTCCTCTGAGTTCATCAAATCTGACTCATAATGCATTTGCGCATCATCCTCAGAGTCGGATATTTCTTGGGTCTGTAGAGGGATTCGACATCCGTGTCGTCTAGGGACCATTCCTCTTCAAGCGGCTAGCCTGGTTGCCAATGTGTCATCACTACGAAGCTAATGGGGTGGGTTCGTGGTCCGTTTGAGATTGAACTCACAACGCATCTCAACGGTTAGCCACTGAACATCAGCTGACAACTCCTCGAGTTGATGGTTGATACTGGCCTGGTTTGCCCCAAGGTTTAAAATTGCGTAAATAAGCCTCGAGGCGGTCTGAGGCGTAAGCCTCACGGACACAGAATTGCATAAATGAAAAAATAAGGGTTTTAGCAGGAAAATAATAGCAATATTGTACCTTACAATAAAAACATCTAAATAATATATGAAAATCGAAAATCACACAAAATAACCATGATCCCTAATGAAAGAATCGAAAATCACACAAAATAATTCAAAAAATCTAAAACCTTAGAATTTCTTTCACTTCAAAAATCTAACCAAAAACTAAAAAAAAAACCTAAAATCGTTTGTGGATTTCTCCTACAAGGCGGCCGGACACTTCAAGTTCGCCGGAGAGAGGCGACGCCGGTGGGAGAGGCGGCGGGAAGGGTGGCCGACCGTGCGGGAGGGGCTCTGTTTCGCGAACAGGAGCTTGCGGGCGGAGCTTTATCGGGAAAAGCCTGAGCCGAACGAGTGTAGGGAAAAAAAAATGAGTCATTTTAAGTAGGGTGGGGCCAACGGGTGAGGCGTACGCCTCACCCATTATTGCGTAATTGCGCCATTGAGGCGCGCCTCACACAGGGTGAGGCGTACGCCTCATTCAAGCCCCAAATTGCGTGCGCCTCGAGGCGCCTTTGGGAAGAATTGCGCAAAGGCGCGCCTCTCATTGCGCAATTTTAAACAGAGGTTTGCCCATAGAGCCTCAAAGGCTTCGATTGTCGTCGATGACTGGTTCTTTGCTACGATCCACCATCTCTCCAAGTATTGGTTCTGATACCACCTAAAGAAATCCTAAAAGATAAATAATACGCTAGCAAAGAAAAATAGAGAGAATTCTCAATAGAATAGTGTTCTAATATTGATAACTTTCTCCTCTATATCCCTCGTTTACTAGTATATATATTTTTGTCTATAATATTTTTAATATTGCTAATACTGACATAACAAGAAAAAAGCGATACTACTACGATAATAACAGAAATGGTACTAATGTAGTAGAATGTCAAGTAGTGGTAAAATGCCCTGCTATTAATTAGTCCTGCCTCTTAACATGCTCTGCATCAACTAGTCTAGAAATTTATCATATGAGATCAAAATCAAATCAGTTTTTAACTCAAATCGAAGTTAATGAACCATGTCTAACTTGAATTGAATTGAACTAGCTTATAACAAAATTTGACTTGGCTTGAGATAAAATTGAATAACTTTTAGTTGACCTCAAAGCAAGGTTATATCGCAAGATATGATATTATTAACAGCCCTACACCAACAAAAATTTGCTTCCCCTCAAGAAAATGTTTCTAATGAAACATGTTGCTATAAAATTTCTCTCAATCTCAGCCTCTTTCTTGTGTGTTCTCAATCAAACTATTCTCAAATTTGTCAAAATTGACTATCACTACTCACCTTTATCCTCCAATATATGTTGCACCGATACGCCTATTTATGAAGGCGTGATGTATCAAATACGTGCCAGACACGGATACACATCTGATACGGCACCGATACGTGTCAGATACGGCAAAGTCGTATCCAATTAAAATATTGTTTAATTTGAAAAGGGCATGCATATCAGATACGCGTGTCCATTCAAAAATTTAAAAAATGAAAAAAAAAAAACAATGCGTCGTATTTACTTTCGAGGCTCAAGTGAAGTTCTCACATTTTCGAACACGAGACGAGGCGTTAGGGCTGCTCTTCTTCGAAGTAGAGAGAGAGAGAGAGAGACTGGGGATCGATGCCTGGCAGCGGCAACACTGCTTCGGTGCAAAATGAGGCGATCGATCGGCTCGAGCGTCTCCGGCGTTTGGCCCTGGAGAGTATTGACCTGTTTAAGGATTCCTATTTCATGCGCAACCATCTCGGTATGTCCTTTTCTTCCTAACCCTAACCAACAGACGAACCTCAAGGGAAGTGGCATGAGACGAACCTCGCAAAGAGAACGACTGGAGAGGCTAAGGACGCACCCAATCAACCTCAGCACCACAAGCACAAAATTGTCATTCGGAAGAGTGGTTAGTTTCTAGTTACTTCAAGTCATCACATCTTAAACAGTTATTCCTAAATAAAACAAGCTTTACTATAGAGTCTATAATACAAATTTTACACGTCAATTAACGAGATATGTTTTTCACCTCAATAAAATTTTGATTCCATATTGATTTTAGTTCAAAATGACTTGGGCGAATTGTTCGTCATTATGCCTAAGGTTATGATGATTGTTTCCCTTTGGATAAATCAAATATATTATTTGATTTTTTTTTTCAGAATTTTTTTTTTTTAATTCTATTATGATTAAGCTTAATTTGATATATGTCCCTTTCCTTTTAGCTTCCCTTAAGTTATAGCAAACTATGGAAGATATTCTATTAAACATGTTCTAGGATTGCATATACTTCTAGCGTCAAGCTATGTCTTTTAGTTCATCAAACAAGTTCTAGGATTGCATACATCCAACCGCAAACCATGCTGACTTCTAGTTCATCAAACTATGTCTTATTAATTGAAAAAAAAAGTTTAGCTCTCATATGTTATTTTTATGTATGATTTATAAATTATAATTTCATATCCACGTCGTATCTGTATCCTGTATTTTTAAGAATTGACGTGTCCCGTATCCTTATCATGTCGTATCCATGTCGCCCTATCCATGTCGCTATATCCGTATCGATGCAACATAGCCTCCAATTCAAAATCAAACATTAACATAATCTTCTTGTAGCTTGCATGGAGTCCATGGTAAGAACAAGGAAATGAACTGGTGATAATGAAGAGGTTGATGGGCGCAATGGAGTAACTTATAGAATTATGAAATGAATTAAGGCTATATCAATCCCTAGTAATGCTTAGGTTTTCTTTAATATATAAAAATTATAAAATTCTCATTTAATATATGCAAGTATACATGCCGAATCATGTAATATAGTAATAGAATATATTATTGATCCCATGAGGAATGTATGCTCACTTGCAAACACTAGTACTATCGACTAAAATTACAACAATTATCCTAGTCAATAAAAATAAATGTTGTGAAGATTCAATCACTTCAATAGGGCTTTGGAGGGATTTTTTAATTCATCTTCTGGGTTGAGGCAGGGTTGTTCTCTCTCTCCACTTCTCTTCTGTATTATCATGGATGCTCTTTCCTCTTGCCTTGAGGTTACCGGTGGATTTAAGGGTCTTAATCTTAACAACCTCTATGTCAACCATCTTATGTATGCTTATGACCTTTTGGTCTTTGGGCTTGCCACGGCTGATAATGCTTCCTCTCTTATGGCAATCCTCAATAATTTTGCTAATGCCTCTGGCCTGCATATCAATCCTACCAAAAGCTCCTTGCTTTTTTCGAAAGGTTTCATTCACAGGGATATCATCTCCTCTGCTCTTGGGATTTCTAGGGTGGAGGACTTCATTACTTATCTTGGCATTCCTATTTCCACCTCCAGACTGAATTATGCTTACTTCCAGCCCCTATTGAGTAGAATTTCTACTCTACTTGCGGGTTGGAAAGTTAAATTTCTTTCTTTTGCAGGTAGACTTCAATTTCTCAAGTTCACTATTGCCAACACCATTGCCTATTGGATTCGAGAGGCAATCTTGCCTAAGGCCTGTCAGAAACTCATTGCTAGAATTTGTTCCAAATTCTTGTTTTTTTGGCAACATTGAGGACAAGAAGCTGCACTTAATCTCTTGGAAATCGGTTGTTATTCCCAAGTCTAAAGGGGGCCTAGGTTTACCTTCCTTTGATTTCCTTTACCATAAGATGGCGACCTCTTTTCTATTTAGGATGTTTAACACCTGCAATTTGATTGGTTCTTGGTTCAGGAGGAAATATGAGTCACCTTGGAAAAATCCTCCAACTCATGCTTCTAAATTTTGGAAATTGATATGCTCGGTGGTTGTTTCTATTCGTCCGCAGATTTCCTTGCGGGTTTATTATCCGTGCAATATGTCTTTCCTTTGGGACCCGTGGTGCAATGATAAAGCTGTGGCTGAATTGCATTTCTCTAATAGGCTGTCACACTTGCGGGTTGATAACTTCATTGTTGATGGCAATTGGGTTTTTCCTGATGGTTTTCATCCTGAGTTAATCTCTGTTATTTCGTCTATTCAGATTTTGGGGGATTCACCGATTATTTCTTGGAAGGACTCCCTTTCTCCTTCTATTTCCCCTCCCCCTAATAAGGTTATGGCCTCCTTTTATGATAATTTTCCTGATGTGGATTGGTTTAAATTTATCTGGCATAAGGGGCATGCCTTGAGGTATTCTTGTTTTGCCTGGATGGCTTTGAGAGGGAAATTGAAAACGGCTGACAATCTTATTGCTAGAGGCATCATGGTGACTGGTTCTTGTTCCTTTTGTGCTGCTCATCTTGAGAACCATTCTCATATATTTTTTGAATGTGATTTCACCTTCTCCATTATCGCTGACTTATTTCCTGGCATTGGGAGGTTTTACCTTAGACCTAACCTGATGCAGGTTTTTAATGTCATTGATTCTAATATTGCTTTCAATAGAAGGGACAAATGTTTTTGTTATCTGACTTTAGCTGCGGTGATTTATTTTGCCTGGAAAGAAAGGAATTGCAGGAGATTTTCAAACATTTGGAAATCTCCTGTGGAGGTGAAAACTGAGATTTTAAAAGCTGTTTGTGCTAAGTCCATTAACTGGAATGGATTGGAAATTCTTAAAGCAAAGTTTGGTAACATTTTGGATTAATTTTTGGGGCTTTGATGTTCGGTGGTGCTGGTTTGTTATTCTGAAGGTTAAGATTATTTTGTTCACTTGGATGCTGAGGAAGGTGGAATATTTGTTTCTGATGATTAGATGTTGAATTTGTAGTAACTGGGCTACCCATCTGGCGTCTGTTTTTGCCATGGCCATTGTGACTTCTTGCATGAATGACTTGGTGATTCTTAGGTGTGGTTTAATTGGTGAAAATGAGAATTGGACCGCTGCTTTTATCTGCTGCTTAATGGCCGGGATTGGTTTATTAACCTGGACGATGATGAAGCTCCATTTGTTGTTCCTTGATTGTAACCCCTTGGATGGTCTTCGGGCAACCAGGGGTCCCATTTTATCTGAGTCCTGGTTAAATACTATGGAGCTTTTTTTGAGAACTGAGGTTCTTTTATTACCCGCTGGTTTGCCTTGTTATTTCTTCTCTCAGGTGCTTCTAAGTCGTCGCTTCCCGGACGATCCAACCCTGGTTCCCTTCTTTCGTTTGGGAAATGTCTTCTACTGAGCTTTACATGCTAATGCTGTCGCGGTGGGCGCGGTTATTTTTCTTCTTTTTCAATGTTGTTTGGCAATTTTAGCTGCCTCCTTTTGGTGTAATTTTGGTTATTAGGGTGATTTAGTTGTGCTTTTTTCTTGATTGAGCCTTCATAAGTTTTTGTTTTTCCTTATGGAAGGTTTTCTTACTGTAATCTTCTTTACTTGTAACTTTTTCTTTTATTAATATAGATGGGCAAAGGCCCCTAATTTTTCCAAAAAAAAAAAAAAGATTCAATCACTTGCATAAAATTAGATAAAGATAATGAATACACTATATAGATATAATGTTTTGGATTGATGAATGTAAAAAACATTTTTTCTAATGAATCTCTTTTAATTGTGATGTTATTCAAAGCATATGTATCCCTAGATCTTTGTCGAGCTTGTAGGAACAAAGGGTGTCTATCGACTTCCTACAGTTATATCATCTCCATAAGAATTTAGTATATTTCATATCCTATGCCTAGGCATGATGCATACTAATTCAATATTCCTGGTAATGCTTGCTTCCCTCCGTCAAGGCCATCTATTACATCTAATTTTAACTACACATATGGCCGCTATGTGCATTAAATGAAGATTTGGTAATATTGAAAACATCCTTTTAATCATTTAAGAAATAAGAGAATTCATTAGTACTACATACGATACTTACATCATCAATCCAAAACAAGAGAATTTAGTCAGACATGAAGTAGAATTGAAGCAAACTCATTTTCATTGATAGCATTATAGAAATAAAATACAAGAGATAAATATCACCAAAAGGGTTTAATGGGTCTCCTCTACACTCCTCTTTACTTACAAATTTACTTCCATAAACACAAGCCAAACACTCTAACAGTGGTATCAAGTACTCTAAATTCCCTTAGTTGTCAACCTAAGAAAGTTTCAGAGAAGCACTCTGAATTAGACTGAAATTATCTAAGTGACTAAACTATCTTACAAAAATAAAACAATGACTATTTATAAGAAAACACAAAACATGCGTCAGGTGCTAGAAAGATCAGCGTCAATGCGCCCAATAAGGGAATAGTCGCATCGCTTCGCTGACAGATCATGTCCTTGGGAAGTTACAATTGCTACACCATGACACTGATAACTTTAGGATGCTACGGTGCCAGGAGGACAATTTGGGCATCGAGGAGTTATGGATTGTGACACAGTGGCGCTGGACAACAGAGAACTCAGTGTCGTGAAGTTGATATTTGACCGCTGCGCTGCTCGAAGAGAAGTCGGTGATGCTATGGTGATATTCTGGCACTCCAACGGTGTCTCTGATGGCACTACGGCGTTACTTGTTACGACACCACGACGCTATATGAAACTTAAAATTCATACATTTTATATACTTTTCTTATACAATACAACTAAAACAACACATTTTCACTAAAAATATAACACATAAAAATAAAAATAATACAATATTTAAACTTATCGGAGGTGAGAAAGTCTTTTGTCCATTAGAGCTTCAACAACAACAGCTGAAGGGATTTCTATGACAATGAAGCATGTAACTAAAAAATCTTTGATCCATGGTTTGAGAGTATGGGCAGAGCAAGAATGTTTTATTTGTGAAAGCACAAATTAATTATTTTTAAAATACTCCCAATCTTTTTGGGTGATTTTTTTTGCCTTTAAATTTAACATTTCATAGTGAAATAATATCTTGATCTATGAATAATATACATTTTTATTTTTAATAAATTATTAAAATCTAAAATCTAAATTCTATTAATTATGAAAATTTACAATTATCTTATTTCACTTTAAATATTGAGATGTTAATTTTATTAAAAAGAAATTATATATTTATATATATATATATATATATATATATATAATATTTTTAATGATGTAAATTATAGGTTTCCTAATATAATACTTTTTTAATAAAAATATTAACTACAAACTCATATCATAGGCCAAAAATTCACTAAAGTATTGATATATGGTTTAATGATAATTTAACTAAAATACAATAAAAAGAGTCCATAACACACACTTTGTGGCCTATTGGATAAGGGCGGTGCCTTAAAAAGCATAAGTTTTGAGTCCGATTAATATGGGCTTTCACTAGGTCAATGGGGGTCTGTGCCCCTAGGGCCCCCATTGTAGATCCACTGGTAGTTGAGAGCCAACAATTTTAAATTTGCATACACCAAAACCTCATCCACAAACATGAGAGACTATCATTTTAAATTTGTAGATGCCACAACCTCATCCAAGTCCATGTTTATGCTTCGGGGAAAGGTGCACAAGTACATCAACGTAAAGGAGTTCACGAAGTGCTCCAAGATTTCCTCGATATCAACTTGGCCTAGCCAACAAGGTCACCCCGAAGACACAAATGACAGAAGTGATCAACACTATTTTGGAGGGAGTGAGAGTAGAATCATCATGCGATCGAAATTATGGAGACAATATATTATTGAGTAAATCTCAACATAACTGAACCCTATTATTTTTGCAGACGGAGACTTCTTTTTCAACCACATCTCAAAAAACACAATAATTTTGAAGGCAGTGGTAAACAAATTTGAAGCCCGTTAGATCCTCTACGACTTAAGTAGGTTGGTGGACATTCTCTTCCACATTTAGAGAGGTTGGATACTAATTAAACATTGAGATCCTTGAAGGCGTTTTTATTCAGTTTCTTTTGTAGAACTTGGGGGTATCATTTATCTCACAATTCCATGGGGTGTTAAACGTTGCTATTGATAAGCTATCCACAAATAAGCTCACTTTACAGGCAAGCAGCTAGCTATCCACTACTGTAGCACAACGCCACTCTTCCCTGCTGCATCAACGGCCAAGCTGCATATACCCTGCTTTACCTGTACAAAGCTGAAGAGTACATTACCTCTCTTTATCTATATATACAGGGCATGTACAGAAGTTAAATCAGAAATAATGAAATCCAAAAATGACTTCATTTCTTGATGAAGTTCTATTCCTCCACTCTTATCTTCTTCCGCTATTAACTCATTGTTTATGTAAGTTCTTCATGATATCAAAGCTCCCAACCCAACGGCGCATCTCCTCAACATCAGCAAACCATGGGTGAATCACCCAGCACCTCCAGCACAATTCCAGTCACCACTCCAAACTCTCTATCTACAATGGCAGACACTGCTATCCCCACCTCCCTCAAATTCCTCATGTCAAACCTCAAAAATATAGTCCATGTCCAGTCAGCAGTGATAACTATCCCATATGGAGCCTTCAAATCCTCAAGATGTTCAACGCTAACCACTTCCATGGATTCCCCAATGGCACTCTCAGATGCCCACCCAAACTCCTCTCTTCCACAAATGAACCAATACCTAATCCAGAACACAATAGTTGGACTCTATTCGACCAAAACCTGTCAGCTGCAATATACTCCACCATCTCAATCACCATTCTCCCTCACATTCTACACCTCTACACCTGCTGCGATATATGGACCACGCTTGAGAAGCGTCTACAGCCAACAAACCTCTCAAGAGTCATTCAACTCAAAAACAAGTTGCATAACACTTTCATGAAGGATCTCTCCCTATCTCAATACCTCACCACTATAAAATCCCTTGTAAACAACATTCAAGTTGTTGGATCGCACATCGATCATGAGGATATTATCTTATACACACTCAATGGCATACCGTCAAACTAGTAATCCTTCAAAACAGTCATGCGCACCATATTAACCCCTATCTCTCTTGATGACTTCTATTCTCTTCTTAACAGTGAAGAGATTAACATTGCAACAAAAAATCTTTAACTATCATCCAATGATTCCTCTGTCGCTCTCACAACAACCCGTGGATGAAATTTCCGCTCCGCCCATGGTAGATTCAGTCCCTCCCCTGTTAAGCCCCAACAATCCTCCCGCCCAAGCTGTAAAATCTGCAGCAAATCAAGACATACAGCTGTCACTTGTTAGCATCGCTGCAACCTTCAGTACAACTTTGCAACCTCGTCCACCACATCAACTCTTTACTCACATCAACAGCCTTCACTTGACTAGTACTTAGACTCCGGAGCTTCTGCCCATATCACCTATGACGTCAGCAATCTACAACAAGCAGCCATATACCACGGTTCAAACACAATCTCCATTGGCAATGGCTACACACTTGCAGGCAATAGGTTCTACCTACACCCCAAACCAACCGTAAGCTTCTCCTTAATGATATCCTTCATGTTCCTCAAATCTCACATAACCTTCATTAAATCCACAAATTAACATCCGACAACGAGTGTTCTATTTCTTTCACCTCATCTATTTTTGTCATCAAGGATCGACAGAACAACCAAATCATTCATCATGGCACCGACAATAATGGACTTTATCCCTTCACATCAGCAAGCTCCTCAACCTACCTCCAAGCACACCTCTTAGCTATCAACGTACATGATAGGAAGTACTTGTAGATCGCAAGTACTTCCTATCAATCTTCAAAAAAAATTCAGCGAGAATTCATCACAAAAATCTGCACAAAATCACAAAAAACAATAGATAAATTGTATTACTTGATGAAAGTGAAACGGAAAATAGCAAGATACACTTGATCCTCTATTCGAGATGAGGATCGATCTCTCCCAAATATCTAGACGCAGCTAGAGCCCAAAGGAAACCTAAAATCTAAGAGATCTCAAATTTCAACCAAATTCAAGATGCCCTAACCCTAGGAAAACAAAATATTTAATGCATACAAATCAAAAGGAAATCCCTAAACAATCCCTACATTCAAATTTCCCTCTCAAAACCCTCAAAAATTCTTCCTACAAGGATCCGCTTAGGCGTGCGGACCTTTCGATCTCCACAGGAGGCGGAGATTCCGCCCTATTTGCGTCTGGGTCGGTCCCGTGCGGACCGGCTGGACTGATCTAATAATACTCCCCTCCCAAAGATCCACCTTGTCCGCAAGGTGGAAAGACGACACCCTCCATTCCTTCTTTATCACAAACGGTAAGAACCTGAAGAGTTCGAACCCTCCATTCACCTGTGCCCTGGCATATACCTCTCGTCACATCTGAAACAAAGCCCCTTCATCCTCTTCTCCTGTAATTCTGTCTCTGTAAGCTTATTGAAGTTGTCTCCAGGTCTTCCTCCTGCAATCTTTTCCTTTGAAGTCCCTCGAAGAGTATCTGGTGTTGGCTCCTTGGATTTCAATAATGTGGTGGTCATCCTGTACGAGCCTCTTAAGCTGCCGCCTCTCATCTCTCCCTTCAGGTGCCTCTGATCTTCTACCAATTGAGCTAGTTTCATAGCCTCTCCCAATTCACGAGGCCTCATTACTCTAACCGCTGCTCGAATCTCTAGTGACAATCCCTTCATGAAGTTTCCCTCTAGCACTGTCTCAGAAAGACGGTCCAATCGACTAGCAAGGTACTCGAATCTCTCTCGGTACTCCGTCACTGAACCCTCCTGTGTCAAGGCAAATAACTGCTCATAGAAGTCTCCTCCCCTGCCCGTTTGAAAATATTCTACCAAACAATCCTTGAACTCTCTCCAACTCCATATGGGTCGTCGCATGTCCCTCCACTGATACCAAGACAAAGCCTTCCCATCTAAACATAGGCCCGCCGCAGTCAATCTCTCCTCCTTTGTCAGCCCATTGAAGGCAAAATATCTTTCTACCTTGTAGATCCACCCATGTGCATCCTCCCCCTCAAAGATTGGCATCTTCAGTTTCCTCACCCTCAAGTCACACCCATTTCCCCTAAAATCCTCCATAACCTCCCATTCCTCGAAGCGGAGGTTCTCCCTAATTGTCATGATCTTCCCTCCGACAATCATACCCAAACTATTCATCAAAATCCACTCTTCTTCTTTCAAAACCAACACCCCGACGATCGAAATTATCCCCTCGCCTTACAAATTCAGCACCCCTTCTTGCGTAGCCAATGCTCATCTCCTCCCTAGAAAGTGGTTCTAGAGGAGGAATTTTGTCTTCTCCCTCCAGGATCTCCACTTCTGGCTTTTCCCTTCCCTTTCACGTGTTAGGGTTCTCATCTCTGCCATAACTGCCGGTAGTTTACTTTGCTTCCGATGTCACTGGTTTGGTTTTGACTTCAAGCAATTTCATCAACAAGTCTTCCACCACGGTGAACTTTTCCTCCATCTTTTCATTGACGGATGTAATCTGACTTTGAAAATAAGTCATCTTTTCCTCAAAATCTGCTTTGAGTTGCCCAAGTTCTCTCTCCAAAACTTTCACTTTTCTTCCGGCCATTGGTTCCCCTTCGATCGACAAGCTCTGATACCAATTTGATAGGAAGTACTTGTAGATCGCAAGTATTTCCTATCAATCTTAAAAAAAACAACGAGAATTCTTCACAAAAATCTGCACAAAATCACAAAAACAGTAGATAAATTGTATTACTTGATGAAAGCGAAACGGAAAATAACAAGATACACTTGATCCTCTATTCGAGAGGAGGATCGATCTCTCCCAAATCTCTAGACGCAGCTAGAGCCCAAAGGAAACCTAAAATCTAAGAGAACTCAAATTTCAGCCAAATTCAAGATGCCCTAACCCTAGGAAAACAAAGTATTTAATACATACAAATCAAAAGGAAATCTCTAAACAGTCCCTACATTCAAATTTTCCTTGTAAAACCCTCAAAATTTCTTCTTACAAGGCTCCGCTTAGGCGTGCAGACCACTCGATCTCCGCAGGAGGCAAAGATTTCGCCCCGTTCGCGTCTGGGCCGATCCCGTGCGGACCGGCCCAGTGGACCGGTCTAACATTACATCTCTGGCATGCTAGATTGGGTCATCCACACAGTTTTGTCACCTCCAAGCTTGCAAAACTACTGCAACTATCTTCTACAATGCTACAACAATTTTCTTGCACTTCATGTAATGTGTCCAAATGTCATATATTACCGTTTAGCTCCAAACCAACTTGTACCTCTAAACCATTACATTTAATACATAGTGATGTTTGGAGTCCTTCCCAGGTTCCATCTCTTCATGGCTTTCGCTTTTATGGAATGTATATTGATGATTTCACCAAACTCTGTTGACTTTTTCTTATGCATCACAAATCTGAAACTTTCAATAAATTCTCTGAATTTTCTGCAATGGCTAAAAATCTCTAAACTCTAAAATAAAAATATTTCACTCCGATAATGGTGGAGAATACACATCAAATCAATTTCATCAATACTTAACAAACAAAGACATAATTCACCAATTTAACTGCTCATACACTCTTGAGCATAATGGTGTTTCAAAATGCAAGCATATACACGTCATAAAAACTACTCGCGCCCTTCTACATGCTGCAAAGTGCAAACCTTCCTCCAAAGTTCTAGACTGAGGTCTTACTCACCTCCACATATCTCATTAATCGACTTCCTTCCAAAAATACAAACAATACTCAACTCCTCACTAAACAATCACCTCTGCACCTTCGGCTGCCTCTGTTTCCCATGGATTCCACCAATCCACAAATTGTCATCTCGCTCTATCCCCTGCATCTTCTTCGGCTACTCCCTTTCCACATCGGGATACTAATATTGCAATCCCATCACTAGCAAAATTATTCTATACGCCATATCAAGTTTATGGAAACAATCTTTCCCTTCAATGCTCCATCCACCACTCTACCAAAACAGCCCGCCATCCCACCTCTACTACTAATTCCATCCAGCACACCTGCTACAAGCATCTCTTCCCTAACTTCAACCACTACACTTGCTATAAACTCTAATCCACCAACAACAACAATCTCCACTTCCTCAACCCCATCCAACAACACTCACTGGCCTCACATTGTCACTTCAACTATAGCAACATCTTCAAACTCCATACCACATAACCCATTACAAACTTCATCTCATCCCATGCAAACTCGACTCAAAACTGGACATCTCAAACCCAAATAAATATTCACACTATATGCTCAAAATTCTTCCAATCTCACTCCCACAAGCTTCTCACAAGCCCTCAAAACTGCTAAATGGAGCAATGCAATGCCAACAAAATTCCAAGCCCTCCAGCAACAAGGGACCTGGTCCCTAGTCCCACACCCTTTAAACCAACCTGTCATTGGTTGTCGTTGGACCTAAAAAACCAAAATAAAACCTGATGGCTTTGTCGATTGCCTTAAGGCCCACCTTGTTGTTCAAGGCTTTACTCAAGAACATGGAATCAAATTCTCCGAGGCATTCAGCCCCGTGGACAAAATGCCCACAATTCGAATCCTCCTTGTGGTAGCTCTCCACAGTCGTTGTCCTGTTCGTCAACTAGATGTAACAAATGCCTTTCGACACGACAAACTCAATGGCACCATCTACATGAAACAATCACCCGGTTTCATTGGCCCATTACATCCTACACATGCTTGCAAACTACACAAAGCCCTCTACGATCTCAAACAAACACCACGTCAATTGTTCCACACATTCTCTGAATTTCTTCTCACTTGTGGATTTCATTTCAGTCGCTCAGAACCCTCCTTACTCATCCAAAACACTCCAACCATCATTACCTATCTACTACTATATGTTGATGACATCCTTATAATTGGATCTCATCCCTCTACCATTACAGCTATCATCCAAGATCTCCAAACAAACTTCTCCCTCAATGATTTAGACCCAACATCCTTCTTTCTCGAAATTCAGATACAATCTAGCCCCACCTCATTCGCCCTCAATCAAACATAATATGCCACCGAAATTCTCATATATTTGGCCTAGAAAATTGCAAACCAGCAAACACACCTTCCACCACTAAACCTCTCACTAACAAACCGCAATCAACCATTCTCCAATCCCTCTCTCCCAAACCATTGTCAGCTCCCTATAATACCTCACTATTACTCGCCCCGATATTACCTTTTCCACCAATCAACTATGCCAGTTCTTGCACAATCCTCTCAATCGACACTTTCAAATAATGAAAAGATTGCTTAGATATATACAAGGAATTATCAGCAAGGGTCTTCCAATCACACTTGGTGATCTTACTCTTCGCACACTTGTTAACTTTGATTGGGCCTCCAACTCAATTGACCGCAAATCAATTTTTTGTTTATGCTCATTTCTTGGAAATACTTTGCTCTTCTGGAGTGTTAAGAAACAATCAACAATAGCAAAATCTTCAACCAAAGTTGAGTACCGTTCACTAGCTGCTACCACATCGGACATTATATGGCTTAATTGTTTACTTGTAGAATTTTGTGTTCCTGTTACATCACCAACCTCTATATTTCGACAACATATCCGCAATGGCACTCGCAAACAATCCAGTATTTCGCTACCGTACCAAACTGATAGGAAACACTTGAAGATTTTAAGTAAATCCTATCAATAGAGATGAAAAACAGCAAAATGCTCCACAAATCCCATGGAAAATCAGCAAAACAATAATTTGCATTGGAGAAATCAAACTAATGGAAGAAATAAAGCAAGATACAATTGATCCTCTATTAGAGAGGAGGATCTATCTCTCCCAAATCTCTAGACGCCGCTAGAGCCCAAACAAAACTAAACCTAAGAGATCTCAAATTTCAGCCATATTCAAGATAAAACCCTAACCCTTACAAGAGAAATTATTCAAAGCAAAGAAGATTATAAAATCTCTAAACAGCCCCTAATTCAAATTTTTCCTCCCAAAGCAATATTTAATTGAGTTGTTCCCTCCCAAAGCAATATTTAATTGAGTCCCTCTCAAGGTCATATTTAATTGAGTTGTTCCCTCTCAAAGCAATATTTAATTGAGTCCCTCCCAAAGCGATATTTAATTGAGTTGTTCCCTCCCAAAGAATATTTAATTGAATTGTTCTCTCCCAAAGTAATATTTAATTGAGTCCCCTAATTCAAATTGGATCGGTCTAACAATACTCCCCTCTGAAAGATCAACCTTGTCCTCAAGGTGGAAGGATGAAACGTTGTTGATAGCTTTCTTCGGCTGCTCTGTTAGTGTCAATGCTATCGTCCACTAGAACCAAGCTAAAGCTTTCCCTTCCAAACATAGGGCCGCTGTCGTCCGTCTCTCCTCATCCATCACCCCATTCACCATGAGATACATCTCCACCCGACACACCCACCCATAAGCATCCTCCCTTTTAAATATTGGCATTCCCAACTCCCTCACCTTAGGATCACTACCACCCCAATAGCTTCTTCCTCCTCCAGTGTAACAGTTGTCGTGATCCCTCAATATTTCCCCATGTATCGTGGGTGGGAATCCCACCTTTCTTCGGTCTTCCACTTCCCTTGCCCAAAAGACCTCCCATTGGGGTCAGCCACCCCACCACCTTCACCACAAAATGCTCTTCCTACTATCCCCCATCCGATAACCCTATCTCGCCCCTTATCGAAGCCCTCGAAGGTGACTCTTGATGAAAGAAATTCCCCTCGTCAAACTCCACTTGTCTGATCTCCTTTCCCTTTAATTTGGACAAGGGAATCCCAGTCAAATCTTGGTTAGATTAGCCATCGGAACCACTCTTGAAGTTTTTGTTTGCATCTCCAAGAACCTTCTTAACATCTCCTCCACCCTTCTAAATTAGTTTTTCATACGGTTTTCCATATATAAAAATCTTTCTTTCATGATAGAGAACTTCTCCATACCGGTTCTGAATTGCTCCATCTTGTCTTCCAGCACCTCCATCTTCTTTGTTGTCATTAATTAGATTTAGGCTCCAATTGCAAAAATAGCAAAGATATCTTATTTTTCCGCCCAAGAAAGTGCTCTGATACCAATTTGATAAGAAACACTTGAAGATTTTAAGTAAATCCTATCAATAGAGACGAAAACAGCAAAATGCTTCACAAATCTCATGAAAAATCAACAAGATAGTAAATTTTATTGAAGAAATCAAACAAACAAGAAATAAAACAAGATACAATTGATCCTCTATTCTAGAGGAGGATCTATCTCTCTCATATCTCTAGATGCCGCTAGAGCCCAAAAAAAACTAAACCTAAGAGATCTCAAATTTCAGCCAAATTCAAGATAAAACCCTAACCCTTACAAAAGAAATGATTTAAAGCAAAGAAAATTACAAAATCCCTAAACAGCCCCTAATTAAAATTTTTCCTCCCAAAGCAATATTTTATTGAGTTTTTCCCTCTCAAAGCAATATTTTATTGAGTCTCTCCCAAAGAAATATTTAATTGAGTTGTTCCCTCCCAAAGCAATATTTAATTGAGTTGCTTCCTCCCAAAGCAATATTTAATTGAGTCTCCTAATTCAAATTGGATCGGTCTAACACAAACATATCGACATCGACTATTACTTTATCAGAGAACGGATCAAGTCCAAGGATATCTCTGTATATCACATTGACTCTCAAAACCAACAGGCTAACACCTCACAAAGGCTCTACCAGCTCACCGCTTTCAGCTACTTTCAACCAAATTAACTCTCCAACATCAGGATCCACAATTTGTGGGGCGGTGATAAGCAATCCACAAATAAGCTCACTTTATAAGCAAGCAGACAACTCTCCACTACTCCTGCAGCGCAATGCCAATTTGGGTGGAGAATTGCCAAGGCAACACATCATTATCTCACGAAAATGCTTTTCAGTTCGATAAAGGGGAAATTTTAAAGCGTGCATTCATGAAATGGCACTAAAAAGCATGACTATGAGGAACAGTTTGTTTACTTCGTTTTCTATAATAAGGAAAATACAATATGCATCTTAATATTAACAAGTGTCTCTCGCAGATGAACTAACAAGTTCCTCGATTACCACATTACCCCTAGCAAATTTGAGCCTAACGAGGACAAGATCAAAACGATGATAGAGACAATTTGACCCGAAGTAGATCTCAGGCCCAAACACTGGAGCAGCAAACTCACAAAGTAATAGATCGAGTTGGACAAATGCAAGCTTTAATATTTTCCTTGCACCATGATAAAAGAGCAAACACTAGTTGACTTGGTCATTAAGTTTGCCTCTTCTCTCAATGCAAAATTGATTTAAAAGAAGATTGCTAATAAATCATTTTGAGAGCACGTACGGATCCAACAGTAGAGTAAAGTATGATGATATAATCGTTAGAATCCAATTCACTGTCAATATTGGAGTGAAGAAATCAGTCATCTTCAATAACTCATAGTTGTTCATGAACCTAGTCATTGGTGAGTACAAAGTCTAAGAGCCAACCACATCACAACACCTAGGCAAACTAAAGCTGAAAGCTGCTAAGCTTCAAATTTTGAATATCAAACACATCCCATAAAAAAAATTCAAGAAGCCAACTTGTAGGGCTACTTCCAAAAAGTCCACAAGATACTTGTATTTCTAAGTTAGCATCCCTATTATCCATTGATGAACTTGAGCTAATACCGATCCTCAATTTCTTTTCAGCAAGAAAAGCTGAAAGCCGACACATAATCGCATTAAGGCTAGGAGATTATAAATAAAGCTTGAAATTTCATCATTGATGTAATTTCTACTAAAAATCATACTCAAGTATAACCCAAAATTCCCTACGACCTGCCTAGAAACAGGAAGTGTGGAGAAGATTTATAGCATGAAGTGTTAAGCATATAGTTTTTGCCTAGTGACACTATGAGAAAGGATGATCGATTGCATATGAAATGGACCCATATTGCCTGTCCTAAAGCGTTCCAATGCCACGGTCAAGCTGGGCCACCATAAAATTAGCTTGATTTCCTTTAGTCAAAGGATAGAAATGTTTCTTAAGTCCTAAAACTTTTGAATCTTATATTTTGTTGCATTTGTTCTCATCTAAGATGTCGAAAGGCCATAAAGCTCAAAGCCAAACCTTCAAGCGGCCAAAAATAGCCTCATGACCTCCAAAGCAGGAGACTAAGCCAAATCAAATGAAACTTCATAAAGGATAAAACTCGGGTCAAATAGCTCATGAAAAATGTGTCAAATTGAACGAAAAACAATAAAAAAAAGTAACGGATAAAAAGGCAGAAGATGCAAAGGGGAAGGATTGGAAATAAATACTGACATGATAAAGATAAAGAGTTTTTGGCTGAGAAAAAAAGACACAACATATAAAAAAACTCCTCTTCAGAATAAGAGCAGACAACAATTGAACTAGAGGTTCGGCTTTTACTGTCCTTCCTTAATGTCTAATATGCCAGAGCACTACAATTCATTGTATCCTAAACAAAAGACAAAGGGTTTTCCCCTTTACCTTCAAAGTTACCTCACCTCACGTCCTCACCATTAGTCGCTCTCTTCCAATGGTATTGGAAAACTTCTCAAAGAGTCATAATAAACCAACAAGAA
This sequence comes from Dendrobium catenatum, assembly GCF_001605985.2. NCBI lineage: Eukaryota > Viridiplantae > Streptophyta > Magnoliopsida > Asparagales > Orchidaceae > Dendrobium > Dendrobium catenatum. The sequence goes on from NW_021463285.1 coordinate 877,593, forward strand.
TGAATTTCGCTGAATCAATTGCTAGACTACGTATAGTATAATCAAAGATAAAATTTTGATTTGTTGTCAAAATTTGATATTGTTAGTCTTTGAAGGAATAAAAATAAATCCTTATTCATTGCGTATTTTATAGATTAAAACAGAAAAAGAATCATTACAGCCATCATAACCGCAACTCCCACAACACGTACATGGCCCCTCACAAGAGAAAGCATATTTATGTCAACAAAGTTCACATAGCAAAAGTACACCAAAAGGGGGGAGAATTATGCAATTGATTATGCAAACATAAAAATGCAAGTTCACACAAAAAGAATCAAGGAGAAAGAAATTATTCATATATGAGCAACGATGAGTGCCTTCCAAGCACCATTTATCAGCTGAAATCATGTCATCTTCCTCACCAATCTGAAATTAAAAGAACAACTATTATGAACTCCCATTATGAGCTCTTGAAGAAAAGCAATGAATGAATCATCATTCAACTAACTAGGAGAAGCAGCGCCATCACATGTGTCCCCGAAAGGAATGGACACCATATTTATTGAAAGAAAAGCATCTGCTTGTCCACATGTTTGAAAACTTTGCCATAGATAGACAACCTTAAGTAAGGTCATACCCCACATGACAATTCAGGAAGACACAAGTTCACACCGGCACATCAAGCATTCAAAATCATAATTTCTTAATTTCTTTTTAAACCAAAAAATGAACACTGTCGTTGCCAGGTCTCAAGTCCTGGATAGAAAAGTCGAGGGTTGCGTTAGGTAGTCGATAGCCAACATAAAACTTGTCGAACAATAATGACATGAATCCTTTAAGAAATTAAGGGAAAAGCTCCTAATAGTAAAAATAGTTGGTGATGGAATCCAAATGTGCAAAAAAAAAAGATTTGTTATAAAAATTGGTTTAATTTTAAAAATTCTGATAATTGGGAAATATATAAAGTGGCTCGTAAGGATTCTAAGAAAGCAATATGCAATGCAAAGACATTAGCTTTTAGTGATTTATATAATAGATTAGATACTAAAGAGGGAGAAAGATATATGTATAAGTTAGCCAAACAAAAAGATAGGAGTAGTAAGGATTTAGTTCAAGTGAAGTGTATTAAGGATGAAGATCAAAAAATACTTTTCTTAGAAGATGATATTCAACAAAGGTGGATGAGATATTTGCTAAACTTTTTAATGAAGATTGGTGAAAATAAGATTGATATAAGTGACGCTTAGCAATGCCTAATAAAAAAAGATTTCTGTTTTATTGGCGTATTAGTAAAACTGAAAGTTTAGAGAGGCTTTAAAGAAATGTAAGGGTGGAAAAGCCTGTTGGACCTATGATATTCCAATAGATGTGTGGAAATGCTTAGGAGATGAGAAGAATTTCTTGGCTTACTAAAACTTTTTAATATTATTTTGAAGATAAAAAGATGCCAGATGAGTGGAGAATGAGTGTGTTTAATTCCTATTTTTAAGAATAAAGGTAATGCACAAGATTGGTGCGAATTATAGAGGTATTAAGTTAATGTGTCATACTTTAAAACTATGGGAGCGAGTTATGGAGCATAGGTTGCGGCGTGATACTAATGTTCTCAAAATCAATTTGGATTCATGCCGGTAAGGGTCGATCTAATGGAAAAAAGCATACATTTATTAAGAGGTTTGATGGAGAATATAGAGTAAATAAGGAGGATACATATAATATTTATTGATTTGAAAAAATATGATAAAAATTTTCAAGGAGAAGTTATGGAGAGTTCTTGAAAAGAAAGGAGTCAATAATGCTTATATTCAAATCATTAAAGATATGTTGCAGGAGCTATTACTTTGTGTCAACCAGGGTGGTTTTGACCAAGTATTTCCCTAATTTCAGGTTGGGTTACTCAAGATCAGCCTTAAAGCCATATCTTTTTGCTTTAGGTCAATGGTGTTCTAACTAGACATTTGCAAGAGAGACCTTGGTGTATGTTTTGCTGATGATTTCTTCTGTTGATAAGAACTAGAGAGGGAGTTTGAAGGTAACATTGATTATGGAGGTCGAGTCCTAAAGGTTTTTGTCGCTTGAGTAGACTCTAAAAACAGAATATATGTGTGTAATTTTTAGTAGTAACTAGACTGGTGAGGGGATTGTGATTTTGGGGCGATCAAGTCATTAATAAGAGTACCACGTTTTAGATATCTTGGATCATTGTCAGAGTGATGGTGACATAGATTGGAGATTATTATCAGCATTAATTCAAAGTTGGATGGTTGAAGTGGAAGGAATGCATCGGGCTTGCTATGTGATAGAAAATGTATCCCCTCAAACTTAAGGAAAATTCTTATAAGAATGGTAGTTGAGGCTTGCAATGCCTTTAATGGTGCCGAATGTTGGCCATTAAAGAGAAGCATAATACAAGTTAAAGTGTGGCAGAGATGAGGATGCTCAGGTGGATGAGTGGATTTACCCTTTAGAGATAGGATATGAAGATGAGCCATATGCGTGAGGTGGAGTACTACAGTTAGAAGTAAGATTTAGAGAAAGTCGCCTAGATGGTTTGGTCACATAAAACGGACGGCCTTCCGATGAACCGGTTAGGAGAGTAGAGGTATTAGATTTGACTTATGTTAAGAAAGGTAGGGGTAGACCTAAAAAAATTGGTTAGGAAAATTTAGGACTGCTTTTTTATTAGATTTAACACGAGAATATTTGACTTTTATAAGAGACAATGGAGAAGAAAGATTCATGTGCGACCCGCAACGTAGTGGGGATAAGGCTTGATGTATTTTGTGTTGTTTTTTTTTTAAACCAAAAATGGTTTGAAATATAAGGGGCAATGTAGTCACAACTCATCCGTCTTGAGAACAATTTGAGTTGAACAATAGGCAAAATTTCTCAGGTGATTGAGTTAGCTAAGTTAAGTTTGGCAATGAGAAGCACGAAACACAAGACCCAATAATATAGGTAAACTAAAGAGCTCGCTATGTCAAATAACTTGACTACCTCCTTTAGCTTCAACAGAGCACAACCAACCTAAACAGCGTGAGTAGCACCCCCATAGTAATTGCAACGGCTCAATTCACAACCTCCATTAGTCCAGAGGAAGCTCAACCGACACAAACGAGGATAAAAAGTAGAGTCATAAGCAGTATAAGACTGAGGTTAAAAGGGCATGTGAAACGCTTAGGTAATTCAAACTTTTCAAGCATCTTGAAGGACAATCCAAAAATAAAAAGAGGATATTATAAGGAGGTAGGGCTTGACAAGTAAGCATGTCAAAACTAAGAAGGAAGATAAGTTAAATGAGGTGGCATTACATCCTAAAATCCTAGATAAAGATCTCATAACGATCTCATTAAAAGAAGAATTTATATCCCTATTTCATGATATGTAAACAATTTAACATGAAGTATTCTTTGAGAACATAGTCTTTGGAAAGAATAATATATATATATATAATATATATTATATATATATATATATATATAATATATATAATATATTATATATATATTATATATATATATCCCCTCAGGTTGTTTATAAGAAGGATCTTTCATTCTTCTTCTAACAAGTATACGAAGAGAAGGCAAAAATTCACTGCTTTTTATAAGGAAAGCTTCCAAAGCCTTGTTCGTCACTTCTGCTTTATATACTATATATATAGTATATATATATATATATATATGATATATAATATATATATATATCCCTCAGTTGTTATATAAGGATCTTTCATTCTTCTCTCTAACAAAGTATACAAGAGAAGCAAAAATTGCTGCTTTTATAGGAAAAGCTTCCAAAGCAACTTGTTCGCTCACTTTCTGCTTTCTTTCTTGTGTATCCTTGATCTACATATCGTCAAATAAATCAGACATGCCCATGTTTCCCACCTAATTGACCTCCAAACCCAAATCAAGCACAAAAACTAATAGATTTTGTTTGGTGTGAACTTTGATCTAAATTATATCTACTTAAAAATGGGAAAAGATCTTCTCTCTTCAGGTTTAGGATCAACCTACATCCCAAACCAAATCATTTAATTAAGGCCGTTAACAGGTTTTGTTTGTTGTAATCCCCAATCACCATTGAGAGCAAAAGCCAAATTATAGTTCCACATATAAATAGATATATTTATATTTCTCACCCTTTCCCCTTCTCCTTCGAAATTATAACATATAAAAAATTCTTATTTATGGATTTTTTTTTTCAAAAATAAAGACAAAAACTATGAAGCGATCTAAAAGAAAAAAAATCAAGCAAGGTCAAAGCTTTACGATCTTTTGAAATAAAATAATAAGAATAATTTCCTATGATTAAAATAGAGATAAGGGGAAAAATCCCTTTTATTACTTCTAATAGGTTTTAACAACCCATAGCCATTTAGGACATTACATCTCTATTTATTATAATATCAAGACTCAACATCCTCTCCTTGATGTGTTTCAAGCACCACTAATATTTTACAATCTAATTTTTAGGAGAAGCTTTCACCAAAAATTGCAACCACAAAGTTCATCTTCGTATAAGAAAGACAAGGGTAAATAACTTGATTCATATCCCTAAAGGATGTTCACATTAATGTTTAAAGAATGTCCATTCCTTGAAGCATCATAAGAAGATCTATGTAGTAGCAAGTTCAACATTGAAGTAAGAATTGAGCCACAACAAGACCTATGTTGCAAAAAGACAAACACCACAAAAAGACCACTACTAAAACTATGGGTGTCAAACCAGGTTAGTGAGTTGGGTTTGGGTTTGACTTGAAATTGACTCGATCTAAATTCAGTTAATCCAAATTTGATCCATTTAATAAACGGGACAAAAAGGTGAACCCAAGTCCAACCTGTTGGCAACCCGGATGACCCAAACCTAACATGATAAGTCCTTTTAATTGAAATTAAAAAAAGAAAAAAATTGTAACTTGTCAACTATAGAGTTTAGGTTAATTGATCAAAAATAAGAAACTCATATCAACAAGCAAAATATTTTAAATAAAAAAATTAAACTTTCAGGTCAAAATCAGTTTCGCGGGTCGACCTGAACCCGACCCGTCAACTAAACTGGCAGGATTTCATACTCAAATCCGACCTATTTGTTAAACTGGTCAACACGAGCCTGAAATTGTTGGGTTCAAGTCCGGGTTGGGTCATTTAATGGCACCTCTAACTACAACAAGACCTACACCACAACAAAAGCTTGTATGGTAGCAAGGCTAACATCACAACATAACCTATATTATAGTCTTATGTCCAACAAGCCCAGTGCCACAACTCTCAACAAGTATTTTACAACACTCGAGACTTTCACCACAAACCGTATCATTGCACACTTCTACAACATCTATCACCCACGCACGAGGACCTATCTTGATGCCGTTAGCATCTATCTTTTTCTAATTTCCTTCGCATCCCAATTGCATGAAATTTGCCTACTCTTGTATAGATTTCCAATAAAAAATGAAAGCTTTATAACTGGGCTAATCCCGTAATTTTGTCCTCTCCTAAAGTATTCTGCACAAAAACTCTAGTTTCACATTCTCTACATGAATGTTTTTGTGTATGAGTAGAAAAAAAGGCTAACAAAATCCACATCGATCCTCATTCTCTGGACTTTGATTTCCTACATGCAACAAGACTTAATAGGTAACCCACCAAAGCCCATTATAAGTCTATACTAGCCCATATAAATGATGGGATTTAGAGAGCTTGCTTAGCTGGTCAATAGCCCATTTTACACCCATACTATAAAGGTTAATGCAAGTAGCCTAGCCTGCAAAATGAAGAGGATCTTTCTAGAACCTATGACTTCCCAAATCAAAACAGGTCAACCTAACCAGTGTTCCTTAGGATTAATAAATGTGATAATATTGTAAAATAATGAAAGCATATTGCCAATGATATTTTCCTTGATTATACAATCATACCTTGATGATGAATGTGGGGAGTGCTCATTATAAGCCACTGGAGCGAAGATAAATGTTAAAAATGTACCACACAAAATTATCAACAGGATAGGTTTCAGTGAGCGGAGCTTGCAGCATAAGCTTTTCTCATGAAACGATACTATGAATTTGCTCACGTCGTTGAAATCTCGGCTTCTCATGTGCCTTCTTTTGGTTGCATCATCACTGTGGTATGTCCACATAGATAGATTAGTCATTTAGTAACTTCAACTTGAAATATATATATAATTAATAGTTTCATACACAAAAAGAGTAAAGTATGGGCGGTCAGAAAAACAGGCATGTAATCAAATTAAGAGAAGAGCCACACATTTCCATAACATATCTAATTAAGCAAAAAACAGCCAACTAAAATATGGTCGCACAAAAGTTGGACAGTTAACAAGAAGCACTATAACCATCACCAAAACACCAAGAACAACCTGCATGGGAGTCTGCTCATGAATCCTTCAAATGTTAGAATTATTTTATGCTAATCCTTTCGGCCATCAAATCGCTAAGAAAATTTGTTAGAGATCCTTATTATATAAAACACACTAACTTAGTAGTTCTTTTAGCATAGCGAGACCCAATATCTTAGTTACCTGTTGCACTCTCTTCACTGCAGGAATGTATTACAAGCATTCCTCTAATATAAACATTTCTCATTATAACCATTTATTTAATCATACATCCATTTTAATGTGCTCATGCGTGTGTGCATAGGGAATGGATATTTCTCCTCCTTAAAGCAGAATCATCATTCTCCCCATATATAAGTTTTGGTATTAATGCCTTATAATGCTAAATAGAAGATACTTCATTCTCTGAAATATAATTAAAATTGGTGGAATCCATGAATATAAAAATCTTAAGACTATTTGATCATACAGCCAGTGCATAAAATTTTCTCATTGCATGGCTCTAATTGCATGACATGATAATTAAGATTTCAATATGTAATGTACTTCAAATGAATTGATATTTTATATATGCGTTGTTGATGATATTTAGAGTATATTTAATGATTTTGATTGGTGAAATACATGATTAAATTAGACGTTAAGTGTTCTTCTATAAATAGTCCAATTATCTTTGTGTGTTTCAAGGAGACGAAAGTTATTCTCACATTTACCAATAGTAGTTTATAAAATATGACTAAAATTTTTAAAATTAAAACTAAAATTATTAATTTTTTTATTAAAAAAACATTTACTAAATTTTTTTAGAAAAATTATATTCAATAAATATTTAATTAAAAATGACCAAAATACCCTTACATTTAACATCATTTAAATCCAACATTGAATATTAGGACAAAAAATGTCTCATTTTAAAGAGTTGAGGAACCAAATGTTCCTCAAAAGAGTTGGGGACTATATTAATACCTTACAAAGAATTGAGGGATCATTTGATCATTCTCTCTCCCTCTATATATATATAACAAAGACTAAAATATAATGAATCTTAATTTATCATCAAATTATTATTATCTTAATCATTAATAATCTAAGGAAATCCATTCATTAGTTTTGTGTTATTATTGTAACAAACTTCTTATGTTCATCTCTAGTATATAGGAGGCGGACAAACCGCCCCTCCGATGCCGCCCAAGCCTATTGGACCCCACCAGAAAGCAAATTAAGGAGAGAGAAAGAGAGGGGCAGCTAGGGTTGGAGGGAATTTCTAAATTAGGAGTTTGAATTAAGGGATTAGATAGTAAGAGTTGTTAAAGGTTAGGGTTATGCATGTTTGTGATTGTTTTGAAGAGTTCTTGTCTTGGAGTCTTGGGCCCTAGATTTCATCCATGGATTTGGAGAGAAGATCATCCTCTCGAATTGAGGATCAATTGTATCTTGTGTTGGTTTCTTCATTTATTTGAGTTCCTTCAATCCAAGGTGTTGTTTTTTTCTAAAATTTTCCATTTGATTCTCGTTCGTTGCTGTTTTTCTCCTCAATGGTTAGGGATTGCTTGGATTTCTCAAAGTATTTCCTAACAAATTGGTATCACAGCGAATTTTGGGACCAAGTGTGTAATTTTATTTTTATTCATTTCATGTGCTCAACATATATGAAGTTTCATCTGCTTTAAAGTATTATATGAAATTACATGATTCCTAGAGGTAAAATAACGAAATTGTGCAACATAATATAATAGGCAAAAGCATGCTTTTTCCACATAGTAGGGATAAACTGATTTAGAATCAAATACTATGAATTTTTCCCATACTAAATTATTAATATCTGTAAATATTTATTAAATATGAGCTTCAAAAAGAAAATTAAAAACAAACAATATTTAAAAATGACAAAAAAATGTAACTAGAACATGTGCATATCAGAAGTTGATGGAGTAACCAGAACCTTCATGGTGTACAGTGACCATAATCCAGGAAATTTAAATAAAGAAAGAAAAATATAACTAGTTGAGACACAATCCACAATGTTAAGGAAATATCTATTTTAAAACATAAAAAAGAAATTTCAATACAAAAAACTAAACATAATGGGAAAAAAAGACAACAAATAAGAATAAAAGTAAAGCAAACTCCTATAAGAAATCCTAAACTTTATGCACAAGTAAGCTCTTCGATGCCACATGTTGAATCAGGTAGCTGAAAAGTCTAAAATATTTTAAAAAAAATGAAGAATGTCATGACCGAATCCTAGGGTTGATATTTTAGTCTATAAACAGTAAACACTAGATGGAAATAGTTCACAAATACAAAGGCAAAGCATTTATATGACAAAAGAACTAAAATAGGCTGCACTCGAAGAACTCACAAATTCACAGCGGGCCTATGCCTGCCCTCCACAGGACCAGGAGAAGCACCCACCAGAGCTCTCATGTCTCGCTACCAAATTCTCACCAAGGAAGGGACTTCACCCCGTCAATCAGCACAAGCATACTTGATTTCAATGCAAGCATGTATGGAGCACAGAACGAGCGCCGCCATGGTTGCAAGCATCTCAATCAGTCAACGTGAAGTGTGAAATGGAACCAGTAACATCGCTTAATGTACAAATCCAATAACATTCGAACAAGACGAAAACGAAGACCTACAGCAAAGGCTATTAAATTAGTAATAGAGTACATTATGGTAAAAATGCCCACTAGTAAAGGATACGGTAGCTTGACTTCAACAACGACATGGGATCGACAAGGAAAAGATTTACCGAGGAAATAGCGATTGAACAAATAGAAACGATGGAAATCAACAGAAGAAAGTAATAATTACTGGATCAAGAATTGGATTTAGAGGGCTTCTGCAAGTAATTTTCAAGCTCGAATGCTGCTGCAACTCTTTGTAGAAATAGAAAGATTTGGGGAAACGGTCCCGTAGAAAAAGGAAATGCCGAAATGGACTGTTGCGAGTGAGATTTGGTACATCGGGTCAAAAACAGGAATAGATTTAGGCTCGGTAGGGATTGTTTTCTGTTTTTAAAATAATTTTTTAATATAAAAAATTAAAAAAAAAATTGTTTTAAAAAATAATAAAAAATTGTCCTAAATTAAATTTAATAAATGAAAAATAATTGACGAAAGATAAGAAGGGGATTACGGTCTTAACACACGAAAAATAGTGTTTTTAAAATTTATTTGTTTAATTGGATGAAAAAATAATATATAAAAAGTATTAATGTATTAAGAATTCAGACTTTAGCCTATTTTCTATATATTTGGAATTTACTTGATTTGGATGATTATATATACATGTTGCATATGAATCTTTGTGGCTTTGCCTATCTCTCCCTGCCACCGCCACAATTCGTTGCTCATCACTCGCAGCCACCAACCGCACTCCGCCACAACCACTACTCACTGCTCATTGCTCGCCACCACCAACCCCGCTCATCTTTGACCATTTAGTATATGCTAATATAATTGAGTAATATTATATGTATTATGTTTATAATTAGTTAATTTTATTGCTACATAACCTTCATTTTTGTGTTATCATTACTTAACTTTATACATTACAAAGACAATATTGTGTTTGTGTTTCGAATTGGAAGAATTTCAAAAGGGCTTCTCATCATCAAATCCATCCCTCTCTTGACGTGTCTATACTCCACACAATAATTGATATATGCATCATTCATTTCAATTCATATTATTTCATAGTCATATGAATATTATTAGCTTGTTCGATACTTGTCATTATTGCCTACTGGATGCATGTCAATTGGATCATTAACCATCACATTTCATATCATATGCCAATAGATTGGTTCATTATCAATCATGTTATGCATTTCACTAACTTTCGTATGCATAATTCATTTCACTATACACAGAGTTTTCTCCAATCATTAAGGCGAACTCATCAACTTGTCCTCACAAGGATGAAAATTGATAAGGGATTTAGCCTTCACCTCTTATTCTTTCCTCTTACCCTAGTAGTAATCTCACTTTCTCCCCACTTAAAATACTATAAAAATGGATAATTATTGCTCAAAAGGAGTTCAATATAAATTTGTCTCAAAGTGCAACCTCTATAAACTTCTAGAAAAAGCAATTAAGTTTGGCACTAGTTTATGTCCATGCAAATATAATATTGATAAAATTATGAAAAAAAATGTTTAATATTCTGCATTAAGTTTACTTCAATATGTTATAGATGGAAAATAAAAATAGGCATCAAGTGATTTCATCAAAGCTAATCATATAAATAAACCTCTATTATATCATATAGTTGTTATTAAATTTTATAAAAAAATATTATTAGAGATCGTATAGAGTATTATTTTAAAACTTTAATTGTACTATAATCTTATTTTTCAAAATTTGGATTATTTTATTCAATAAAAACTACATATTTCAAAACCTTAGGTGTAGAAAATATTCAAATATTTATAATCTCACTCTCTATAACATCTAAAAAAGTTAGGGAATGAAAGTTTACTAGTGCAAAGTTATTCTCATTTTTCGATATAAATTTAATAACAAATTAATATATTAAAATTTGAGATGGGCATAGTATGACATACCTTGATCTAAATAACTTTCAGAATTAGGTTGACGACTAAAAATGGCCTGAAGACGCCTCAATCCCTTTTCCTCTCTCCAGAATCCTTCTCCCTCACTGTCTTCTTTGGTTGCCAAAATGAGCAAGTGGAATTGAATAATGGGATTTAATATATTTAAGTGCAGAAAATGGACTAGCGCCTAGCTAGGCGCCACTATTTGAGCATTGCGATGCTAGTTCTAATTCTAAAAATCAAAGAAATTTTAAATTTCACTAATATGCATTCAAGCCCCTAGAACCCATTCTAGAACATATGCAGAACTTTTTCATACACATAAAAAGAGTTCAAAATAAATTGATTCAAGTAATTTCTCTTTCAAATTGAATCAAAATAAGTTGAACTGAATGCTGAATCTAGAGGTGTCACAGATAATTAGCATAACAACTCAAACTCTTAACTATCAAAATATTATCCACTTTAGCTTAAGAGCCTCATGATTTTATCTTTTTGGTGTAACTTCCCAGAAGGTCACCTATCACAGGATTTCTCCAGGATGAGCATGCCTAGCTGCAAAGTTTCTTAATATATAAAATCTGGCTATTACACGAAAAGGCGTCTCAATCTTTAAGAATTTAGCTTCTTCTACTTACGGAGTTTTATAATTTCCTTCACTTAAGTAACGGATGTCCTCATAAGTATTATTATCTTATAATCACCCACCAGACAAATAGGATTTTAAAGATGGCCACTATAAGTTTAAATTGTGACTCCCACCACGTAGCACTTTGTCTCATACATAGTTCAAAAGGTTGCTCCTATGACGTAACACTTTATCTTGTATAGCACCTAGTTCCCATCTTCATGTATGTTGGTGTATTACTCTAATACCATTTGTAACAGCCCAAACTTTTAAATATTGAGATACTGTCTATTTTGTCCTAAGGGTCTCACGATTTTATCATTTTGGTGTAACTTTCAAAGAGGTCATCCATCTTAGGATTTCTCTAGGATGAGCATGCTTAACTGCAAAGTTTATTAATAAAATTTTGACCATTATACCAAAAGTCACCTCAATGTTTAAGAGTTTAGCTTCTTTTACTTAAGTGATTTCACAGTTTGTGTCAGGATTTGTTGATATACTGATAGATAAATTAAAGATGAATATAAAATAAAAGTATGGGTAAATAGATAACTGAATAAATTTCTCCAATGTTTAGGCCACCAAGCTGCCCAAAATTTGTAATCAACAAAAAATAATAATAAAATTCATTTTAATTTTAAAAGAGAGATTGGATATATTTTATAAAAGAAAAAGGACAACAAAATATATAGAATAATGTATGAGAGGGGTAACCATGCCAATTATGGAAAGGAATTGTTTTTTTTTTTTGGACATTTAGGCCAATTAAGGCAAACTCACACACACAACGCATACACATAGACTCGAACCTTAGACCTCTTAGTTGGAAGCCTAAGCTCTCAACCAATAGGCCAAGGAGAGTTGTGTGAAAGGAATTGTTTTCATATGCATGCAATATTTTACTTCTTACTTTATATAATTTACTGGATATGAAATTTTTTAGGGAAAATCAACTAACTTTTGTGATCTCATGTTGCTCGAAAAAATAAAATAAAATAAAATAAAATGTTGCTTGCAAAAATAAATCAGGGGGCTAATTATGGCTATCATAAAATAGAGAGTGTTCTTAAGATTAATCACAATATGATTCCAATGATAAATGGGCCAAATAAGCTTGAACCAAATATCTTTTCCTTAAATTTTATAATTTAATGATAACGTTTTAGTTGATTTAGTGCCCTAATTTGTGATATTGTATTTATATTGGCGCCACAGCAATTTAGTTATGCCATAAATAATTTTTTTATGTAGATCTATGGCTAATGTTGTTACGACCCAAAATCTAATTTAGAATAATTATTTCTTTTATTTTTTATTAGACAACAACAAGAGCTATATGAGTTCATTTATCAGTAATAAAATCATATAATAGTGGAAGTAAATTCTATTGATCAAAACATCTATACATATTTATATTCATTGACAAAAAAATTATATACAATACTCAGGAATTATATAATCACAACAAATTCTTTCATTCCTGAGTAGAAACAAAATAACTAAAATAAAAAGGAGTTGAAAGTGAGGAATCCTTTTTTGTTAGTTAAAACGCACCCATGGGCCTAAGTGTTAATATTCAATTAAAAAAAAGGTAGAAGGTCTTTAAAGAGACCTCCAATCCTCTACTGCTCAAAAGAGCTACAAAAAAAGTTCAAAAAAATCTTATGAGCTGGTGGTCCCTACTAAGAAAAATTACAATAAAAAAAATAAAAACTAGACTTGCGCAGCCAGCATCCTGCACCCAAAAAATGAGATGCTCTGAATAAACATTTAGCTCAAAATTGTCGTCCGAAGGGAGAATCAGAATCCCATATAAGTTGAGCAAACATTTGCATAAAAGAGCTATGTTAGAAAACGACAGAGCGACCATCAACAGGACATGTAGAAAAACCATTCAGAATACTAAACACAACGGATTGACAACTTAAATTAGTGGTCTGAAAATAGAATAAATGCAAGGGATAAAAACCGAGATGCATACCATACAGCATAAGCATCATAACAGAGTCGTAAGTATAGAAATTATAGGATAAACTACATAAATGATACCATAATAATGAGCTAAACAACTTCATACTCCTAAATCTCTTCCCTACTTGAAATCATTTAAACTACATATAATGAGACAACAAGCCAGCAAGTCACTAAAATTCTATAGGTGAATTCAAAGCATGATAAAAATACAGTATGCATATCATCAACCAATTCATAATAATAATAGTCATATGATCGGGAAATCAGTACAACAATAAGTTTGTAAAGAAATTAAACATTACAATACAATAAGCAATAAAGTAAATAGTAATCCTGTAATCCATTATAGACATCAATTTAATGAAATAGTGATCAATCATATCATAACAATACTATTCAATCACTAAAGAAATAATATTGAAATGTAGAACCACGTTCTTGATAAAACTATCATAATAACATAAAATGCAATAAAATCATATGCTAGAGTATATACCATATCTAGCCATTCTATATCAATATCAATTCAGTATTTTAGGATATGAACAAAATAATGAATTTTAAAATATATAAAAACACCCACAATGGCCTAGCACTATGGCGCTAGTTCAAATTCCTAAAAATATGAGACTGTAACACTTAAATATCACTACTTGGAGTCTATTACTATAGCTGCGCTGCAACACTCAAACACTTTCTAACATTGTGGCGCTCAAATAGTAATATTTTTTAAACTTTGCTAAAATTTACTCAAGTCCCTTGAGCTCATTCTATAACACATGTAACATTTTTCTAGCATTAAAACACTTCCAAACACATATAAATAGGTTCAAAATAAAAAATTTCAAATCTTTACTCTTTTAAAATTTTATATTTTTTTCTTTTTACATTTTCGAGTTTTTACAAATGTAGTCATCCATAAGATTATGTGTACGATTCTCCATATTTATCTTAGTAATATATAAACTCTTTAGAAAAAAAAGGTGGAGTGTTTGTAGTCATGGGAACTTCATCTTTATTAATGTCTTCAATTGTTGGAAAATTTGGGTGGAGATGAACATCTAATTCTTTGTTTAACTAAGTATGCTATTGGGGTTGATTATATAATTAGGTAAATTTAATAATGGTGATACAATGATGATAGTTGCGACATGTTTGATGTCTTTCATGGTGGATAACTCATCATGCTGCTCATTAGAGGAACTACCAATCAACTCCATTTAAATATTTGAGATCTTATAACATACCATTATCATATTAAAATATGTAGAATGCTATGCATGACATTAAAATATGGTAGTTTCATAGACATCATATTTGTTGATAAATGAATAATTTACATAGCAAAGATATTTAAGTTTTGTTTGGAATGATTTTTTTATTATTTTTTAAAGATGTCATCAAGCATAAAATTAAAATTTTTATACTAAAAAACTGCTTTAAAAAGCAGTAAGAAAGTCGTCTTAAACGAAACCTTAATATCACAATCCATGTTACGATAATATTAAAAAAATCATATATTTATGAAGTGTGTATCTTCTCATATGTCGTATGGTGTTCATCTCAAGCATGATTGATATCTTTTTTGCTCTTTCATGTTAAAGGATTACCCTCTTCTTCTAATCCTTCATGTGCCATCCCTTTCTCGCAGGCCATGCATGCGTGAAACCTCCCTAATGATCACCAGTTTCTACTGGTCATAGCATTTTTAAATCTTGTTTTTTTTTTTATTAAGTATTTGAAATAATTCTTCTAGTTATATTTTATTCAAGCTTACTTAGAGCTTATTTCATTATCTTCATGGTTAGTGATAGAGCTTTTTTTTTTTTTTTGATAAAACTCACATATGGGCCTATGCATTAATTTAAAAAGAAGGTCAAAAGCCTTTAATGGATCAAAAGCTCTATAAAAATACAACATTTAAAGTAAAATATATGAGCGAATGATTCAATCCAATACAAGAAACAAACAAAAAGAAAGAGAGGCAAGCTAAACCAACGAGAGTGCTACCCAAAAAAGACACTTCCGAAAGAGCTAGAAGAACTATCGCAAATAGCCATCCAAAATGCCTCAACCCGACTAGAAGCAACCAAAAAGCCACCAAGCATAAAAAACCTACAAAAAATCTTGAGAAAGAATGAGAAAACAAAACAGGAAAAAACTTGGACAAGGGAAGAAGAGCCAGCAAAACACATCAACAACCAAACCAACCAAAAACAACCAAAGCAGGAATGTACAAGAACACAATCACAACCCACAAAACCGCCAGCCAACTAAGACAAAACATCAAAAGAAAAGCCACTGGCCTAGGAGGCTAGGACAACCAAGGTACCCAATAGCTACAAGAGAAAAACAACAGCCATAGCCAAAACCCAACAAAACAACAAACAATAACAGAAGAACAACTAGCGGCAACCAAACCAAAAAGTTTCCAACTTGATTTTACCTTGAGATTTGTGCCCAACCATGATTAATTTTTGAGGATATATCAGCCATCTTGAAATAAAGATATTTATATAGAGAGATAAGACCAATATTACTAAATTGCATAAAAGTTTTGTAAAATATTTTTTAACTTATAAAAAAAAAATTATAAATCATATAGATTATAATTGAATGCTATTAGATACTTTAATAAATTATTGGTACATCAAATGAATATAAACATCATAAAAGAAAGTATAAAATAACCAAAACAAATTATGCCATGAATTATTTTATCATAGAAAATTATATTAAAAAAGCATTAAATACTTGGTTGAATATTTAACCTTAAAGAGCTAAAGAAAAAGAAGAAATTTCAGTTCATTACAGAACATTTGATATGAAGGCCATAAAGAAACATTTGCATTGAAAAGTTAAACTTACATAATTTAGGAATATTAGTTAAATTTTATTTTAAAAGATTAATAAATTAAGAAAATATAAAATATCTCTATTCACAAAATAGAAGAAATTTATGAATATTAAATTTATTGGATTTAATTCTATTAAATGTGCTTTTATCTACATTTCATGAATCAAATTAAATTTCATCATATGGAAATTGATTGTAAGGAAAAAAAATATGGCTTTTTTCAATTTACTTGAATTGATCACAAATTATTTTTTACTTTCGTAATTAAAGTTATAAAAAAATATGAAAAAGTATTCTTATTTTGAAAAAATATAGTTCAATTTATACAAATAATAATAACACGAATGCACGTAATTTTATATATATGTAGAAAAAATAATGTTAAAAATTGAATTAAATATAATTTTATAGAATTTCATTTCATTTTATTTTCTTATTTATTGAATAATGGTCGTGCGATGTATGTGCTCCAAGTCGTGCTTGAGAGGGCTTAGGGTCTTGACTCTTGAGTGTTCACCTCTATCAAGGTGGTGATTAGTTGACTAAGCAGGGTTAGAAAGCTTCATTAGAGCCTAATAAAGACCATTGCTCAGATTTCTTGGCTTGTTGTCGGCCACCCAAACACCACACTCTTCCTACTTGAATAGGCCTTTATCAGGATTCAGGAGACCATGTAGGAGCTTAAGAAGGCTTAGGATTGAATGGATGAAGTTTATATATAAGGCAATTCAAAGGATTGGCACCAATTACATTTTGGTATGAGGAGGTCTCACATACATGAAGTAATTTTAAGCTTCGTTTAGGGAAGACTTTCTTACTGCTTCCTAAAACAGAAAGCCGCTTTAACAAGCAATGAAAAAGTCATCCCAAACGAAACCTTTAACTATTCATCATTTGAGACGGTTTTCTTGTTGCTTCTTAAAACAGTTTTTTAGTACAAAAATTAATTTTTTGCATTAGAAACCTGCTTTAAGAAGCAGTAAGAAAGCCATCCCAAACGAAACCTCAAACTTATGCTTTGTCAAACAATTTTTTTATTGCTTTATGATGCAACTTTTTAATACAAGATAACTTCCACAACTTCAAGCATTTGTAAAGACAGCCATTGAACAGTGATAGTGCAGCAAATACTGATATAACATTACAATACTATAAACATATAAATACAAACATATCGCTATAACATTCCAAACGAACACTACTTTACAAAGCTTCCTCCTGAGCCAAGCAAGGGCTGCTAAACCAAATATTTAACCATGTCTTTATTTTCAAGACCAGATGACAAAAGGGTATGGAACAAATGAGCTAATAGAAGAGTAGGTAAGAATGCAAATAAAAATACCTGGCTTAACAATCGACTTAGGAGCAGGAGAATCATCACAAGCAAAAGTGATTTCAGAGCAGAAGCAGCATCAGCCACTTCTACTTGATGTACTGTGATATCCACTTGAAGCCATCACCATAACCCATCTTGCGTACAATGCTGCACATGAACACCTCTAGTGGTCGGACATTGGTGTCCACGAGGTTGACCTTGCCTTTGCCTGTAGTGAAGTTGCTGAGACCGAGGTGGAAGCGGAGCTCCTCCTCTGATGCTGCATATACAAGGTCAATCTTGTTCCCCAGGATCAGGAATGGTACATTTGCTAGCAAATCATCTGAGAGCAGCGCGTCCAGCTCCTTCTTCGATTCTGCAAATCTCTCTTTGTCTGCAGCATCTACCAGGAAAACGACAGCGTCCACCTGCAAACAAGATGAAGAAAAGTAGCAAAAAGTTCTCATTCTAATTTTTGGTTTTCAGCTTTGTTTATTGGTGAAAATAATGGTTTCTTTATATCTATAAAAGACTTTGCTTTTAACACTTCCATTGCCAGGTCCCAAGTTATGGATGAGAAAAGTTGAGGATTGTGTTAGGTAGTCGACAGTCAGCGTAAAACTTGTCGAATAATCATGGCATGAATCCTTTAAAAAATTGTGTGGCAAAAAAGGATTTATGTAGCCGACCCCACATAGTGGGACAACGGCTTGATGTTATTGTTGTTGTATAAAAGACTTGGCTTTTGCTGATGAAGTTATTATTTTTTTTAAAATGGTGGAGAAAGCTACTTCAAAGAAAATTTAGGAATTCTTGCAGTCTTATGAATGTTTCTCGCAAGCTTATCAACATGGATAAAGTGGATTGCTATCCTCCAATGCCCTCCCACTGTTAGAAGGAGAAATATTGAACAAGCTATTGGCTTCTCTAATAATAAGTTGCCTTTTTTTCTATCATGGCATACCTTCGTTTGTGGGTTCAATAAGGGATCTTTCAATGATGATCTTATTAGTGAACTTCAAATGAAGCTTATTGTATTTGAAATCATCCCCTTGTCTTCTCTTATACTGGTCAGCCTTTGCTTTGTGGACATGAATATAGCTCCTCTTGAATTCAATGTAGCTCAATCATGAAAAGCCTTCTACACATATGCACCCATTTAGACTTTGAGCTTTATCTAGAGTCTGACTTTGGGTCTAATTTTGAACTTGACTTTGGACCTAACTTTTGGCTTGACCTATTGATGTTGGATCCTACCAGACCATAAAGATTGAAGTTTGACTCCTAATTTCGGAGATAACAAACACTTCTTGATGTTGTGTTAATCCATATTTTGCTCAAATCTTATATGTGACCACAATTTTGATATAATATCATCTATGGATATCCATTACGCTCAAATCTTACATGTGGTCGCAAATCTGGTCTAATATCAACCATGGAACATTGCCCGAATTCTAATGGATAAATGAGTTTTCACAACAATGCTATAAAACCTCCATTGACAAGCTAGAACAAGTAAGAATAAATGTGTTTGGAAACCGTTATTACTTAAATCAATTGAACATTAATCAACTGCACTAGATTTGCACTATAAACCTTTAGCTTCTGCATATGGAGCGGCACATTTGTTTAGTAATTTAAAACAGCAAAAAGTTTGGTTTGGGACGGCTTTTTTATTGCTTCTTAAAGTAGCTTTTAAGCACAAAAATTAAAATTTTTATACTAGAAAACTGCTTTAAGAAACAGTAAAAAAGCCATCCCAAATGAAGTCAGAATCTCAAAAACTTACATCATTTACAACTCCCAACAGATTCCAGTAATTTGAAGATTGAATTTCATTTTCAAAGGATCCACATCCTAGTCTAATGTGTAGGAATACAAAAAAAAACGATAATTTAATCCATAAAGTAAATAAATTAAAGAAGGAAAACCCAAAACTAAAGCAAATCCAAGCATATCATCTTTAGGTAATCCCTCAAGACTGGGTCACCACTCACATGAAGAAAGTAGTAAGTTAAGAAGATAAATGCAATAAAAAGCTAAGAAATTGCACTAATTTCCATTTGACTCATGCTTCTTTTCTTTTGTTTCACCTTCTTAATGGGGGGAAGGAGGTTATACAATAGATACTTACTAAATATCTAATCAATTTAACTTTCATGGCTCGCTTACAACGAAATACTCGACGAGCGATACTTTCACTTGAACACATGTATTGGAGATGTAAAGAGAATCTCTTTAAGCATTTCTGAGAATAAAAACATGAGGGATTAGGTGCAACTCCTTGAAATGACAGTCCCTTCTTTCTATATGTGTAAATAAGCCACTATTTATCAAATGAGTTTTGTTTCATAATGATGTGTTGTGTTGTCCTATTTGAAGTAGTCATTCCCATTCTCATGGCTTCATTGGGTGAAAGAATTACAAGACTAAAAATGAAAATAAACTGCTAATGAGAATGATAAAGGAATTGAATTGAATTTTTTTTTTTTTTTTGACTCATTTGTTTGGTTTGGGAGAATATCACTGGAAAAAAAAAAATTCTACTTTTTTCTTGTTTGATTGATGAGAAATTGAGATTTTTTTCTTGTAAGTAGAGGGAATTCGAATCTAGTGATAATCCGAAAATTTTTTCTTCATAAATAACCAAAGCACAATCCAGTTGCTCTTAACAAATTAAATAACTCGAGTACAGAACTTACAAGATCCAAATGAAAGATTTCGATTGATTTCCCTGTTTCCTTTAACGTAAAAGAAATAATAAATCAAATACCAGACCAAAGGAAAGAAAAGCCAAACCTTGGCGTAATAATCCTTCCAGACTCGGCGAGCGATCAAGTGCCCGCCCAGATCAAACGCCTTAAACTTAATCTTCCCAATGCTAAGCTCCTCCGATGTTGGATGCTGCGTTGGTTGATGCTGAACCAATCTCTGCGCGCAAATCAAAAGTACAACAAACTTCAGGAAATTGATAAAACCATACAGAAATCATTTGATTCCCTAACAAAACGCAAAGAAACCGATGTCCAGATGAAAATTGAAGCAAGATAAAGAAGAAAGGGTACCTCATCCTTTAGCATTTGCAGAAGCGTCGTCTTTCCAGCGTTGTCGAGCCCTAAAAACAAGATTTTGGCCTCCTTCTGCCACAAGCCCAGGGACGCGAGCACTCCATAAAACCAGTCTATAAGAAACATCTTCCCAGACTTTCACAATAGAGCCCGGCTCCGATCCACAGTCAGTCCCTCGAGTAGCCGCGAAAACCTCCCGCAACCACGCCGGAATTTCTCGGATCTGGTCTTTGGCACCCGCCCAGTCGCGCAGGATAGAGGTTGGGAAAAAGATGGCGAGAGGTTCGATCGCACTTGGATTCTGCTGAATTTCCGCGTTTGCCACCGCCTTAGGCCCCACGGCCAAATGCACGGATTGCGAGTGGCGGCCAATCCAGGGAAGAACCGTGTTGTAAGAAATAGACTGTGTGCTCGAAGCGGCCATTGCCTCCTGGTTACAACAGTCAATTCCGCAGCTTTGTTCAACATAAAAATAAGATTTTTGTTCTCCCAAAAAAAAAATTATAATATCCGTTGAATTCAAATTTATGATATTCCAAGCAGGCGAATAGTAATCTGGATGAGAATGAAGAATAAATAATAGAATTGAGGAGTGAAAGAAAATCTAGAATGTGATCCAAAGATTAGAGCTTCTGGATTTACAGAATTTTCACTATCAATATTCAATATAATATTCAATATATATAATATTTGTATTTATCAACTTATCATTTTAATTTTTAAATAATAATATAAATATCACCTATTGTTAATGGACAAACTTATGTGTTGCCCTTCAAATAGATGAAGGTAGAGGTGTAAATTAGTTGAGTTAAGTCGAGTATTTGACTAATCAAGTTAAGTTAGTTTAATTTTTATTAAACTCGAGTCAGAGCTCAACTCGTTAAAAAATGTATAGGCTCAAGCTCGGCTCGATTGCTTCTGACTCGATTGTTAAGTTTGATTGCTTAGTTTTGAATTATTATTTTTTTATTTTTTAATATAGAAATAATTTAAAATTATTAAAATATATTATATAAAGCTAATTTAAATTAATTTTTAAATATACTTTAAGTTTATCGAGCAGCTCAACAAGCCTTCAAGCCGAATCAGGCTGAGCTTGAGCTCATTTGATATACTAGTTCGAATCGGTAGCGCGATAAGTTCGACTCATGAACTCGTTAACAAGTGAGGCTCCAGCCAGATCGGCTCTTACGCGGTTACGCCTCTGGATGAAAGAGAGTTTGATATCATTGGAGTAGCTTCAGACAATTAATTTGAAAGAGGAAGAGTTGTTGCATGTGACAAGAAAGTTGTAATTGAATTTTGTGCAAAAGGCAAGGGAGATGCTTATGTAGCCTTAGCATTAAGGAAGCTAAAGAAGTTGATGATGCAAAGAAAAATATGATAGGATTTGAAGAGAGAGAGAGATTAGAAGGAGTTAGTATTATTATTATAATTATTTATAGATTAGGATGATATAAGAATAAATAGGAGTTAGGTGTTAGATATGTGAATAAGTGAGTTTTTAGTGCTATGTATGTAAAAATCTCATTTTATAATTATATTGTGGTCTATTCTAAGGTAAAGTAGATAATTGCCTATTAAAATAAGTATTTAAAATATTACAAGAATTTTAATCATTTAGTAAAAATTGCTATGGCACCAAAATGAGTAATTAAATTATTGAAATAAATATTAGGATCATTGAAAACTTCTCATAAGTTTCTAAAGAGCTTGCATGATGGAATGAACATATAGTAAAATGAATTAAGTAAGATTTAGGCTTTGTTTATGACAACATTTTTATAGTTTTCTAAAGCAAATTTTTAGTAAAAAAATTATTGTTTAAAAATTTTTTTGTACTGAAAAATAACTTTTGAAAACATTACCAAAATTTTCTCAAACGGAACCTTATTTGATTTTGTATGTTTTATATCTTTTTATTTTTGATGTAATGAATGTTGAGTCAATTAAATAGGTTTTTAAAGCTGCATTGGACCGGCCGGTTCGACCGGTGGCCCGGTTAGATGGAATAACCGGCTGGATTAAGAACCGGTCAAGAATTCGGTTGAACCGGGAAACTGCCGAACCATGTAGTTTTTGAAGAATCGGGCGGTTCTTAAAAACTCAAATTAATCCTTTAAGTCTTGATCGAACGGTCCTAGATATGCATTGTTCGGTATAACCTTGCTATTATTCGTTGTTCTGCCCTAAAATACGTCATACACGACTCTTGACACTCCTCCATCGGTTTTGATGTAATGAATGTTGAGTCCATGAAATAATAATATTGATAACAATAGTAAGGAAATTTTAATATGAGTTATTATGATAATCATTTCTAAATATTAGAAGTTCCACCTATCTCATTTCATTTTTATGAAGTGCTCTATAGGAGCGAGATGTGATAATATGCAACATTAAATACTTGAAAATTAAATAATCATTTGTAATATCATCCACATTAGCCTATTTTTTCTTCCAACTTTGATTTTTATCAGCTCAATATGATTGTCTTAGAAGTGAATTGAGCTGCAATCGAGCTAAAACTTATATGTTTACAAAATTAATTTGATTATGTTTTTAAAGAGGAGCTAAAATAGTCCCGTAATGGTACTATTTTGATTCCTCTTTAACGAGTTTAGGGATCAAAATATTCATTTAATATAGTTGAGAACTATTTTAATTTTTTATAAAGAATCAATTGATCATTATGATCTTTTTTTTTTCTATGATAACCTTAAGCAAGGGAAAAACATGCTTAGCCCAAGGGAAAATAAGATTGAACTTAGTTGACCTTGCCCAATTTGATTTAGTGAAGGAAGTCCAATTGACTTATGAATCCAAATGCCCTTAATCAAAGAAGCATTTTAGACCAATATGAATCAGAAATGATCTGGTTCATTTAGCACATGATACCTCAAAAGAACCATTTGTAGTGGTGCCACTGTGCCATCAATAAGCTTAGGCTTCGTTTGAGGCTGCTTTCTTACTACTTCTTAAAGCTGCTTTCTAATAAAAATATTTCAATTTTTTACTAGAAAGTATTAGGCTTCATTTGGAACGGCTTTTTTACTACTTCTTGAAGCAGCTTTCTAGTTTAAAAAAATTTAATTTTCATACTTAAAAGCTGCTTTAAGAAGCAATTTAAAAGTCGTCCCAAATGCAGTCTTATTAATCTATCACTGGAAGAAAGTAAACCTAAAATCAATAACAATAAACATGATGACTGAAGACACCACAGATATTATTTATATTGCCAAACGCCAAGAAATTGTATCTCCAAACTTGGAACTTACACTCAACTGATACTCAGATATCTACAACACATCATTCTCATTACCATATCCAGTACAATCCCTAGTTCTTGGGCTTCTTGACAATCAGGACAGGACACTTCACATTCTGTGCACAGTAGGAGCTCACACTCCCAATGAAAGCCCTGCGAAATTCACAATTTAAATGACAATGAACACAATTTTTTAAACAAATTTGAATTGAATAAATCATTACAAGTTTGTAACAGATCAAAGATTTAGATTTTCTGCCATAGAACCTTTTCAGAGGGCCATAGCCATGACTTCCCATAACCAACATATCAGCTCCAAGTTTCTCCACCATCTCACAGATAACATCCCTTGGATCACCATTCTGCACCTTGATCTCCACCTTCAGCTATTAAAAACCAAAAATGGCTTATTATTATCGACATAAGCGTATAATGAGAGATCATTCTGTGCGGACACCGAACGGAGAGAACTGTTCGGATTTGTTTCGCTTTACAAAAGGACATTAAAAGGACAACAAATATTCAATTATTATGAATGTTTTTTTACTGCACCTTTACTGTCCTTTTGCAAAAGAGAATCAAAAGTGTAACAATTTGCAAAAGAGCAGCAAAAAGTTAGTTAAAACATAACAAATATGGATGGTTCTCTCTGCACAGAATAATTAGTCATAATACTTACAAGAAAATCAAAGAATATAATCAGATTGAAAGGTAACTAAAGAATGCAAGGAAAGAAGTTACATTCGGGTAACTGGAGCAAACCATCTTGGCCTTTTGGGTAACAGTATCGGCCAAATGCTTAGCATAATTATCCATACTTGCAATAATATCGGACGAAAACAAATACCCTGCAGCCCATCATTGAAGGAAACTATTATAAATGCCATTTCCTGAACCCTAATTTCAGAGTAATTGGATTGAGTGATTCTGCTCACCAGATCCGTCCATCGCCGGGTAGACAGAGGGCGACGGCCGAGCGTAGAGGAGCACAACAGTGTCGCCCGTTACACCTCCGCCGCTATCGGACGAGGCTTCGTCGGCCGTTGTTCCAACCACGACGATGTTCTGCAGGCACCAGGTGAGGGCGTGGATGCTCTCTTCCCCTCCGTCGACTGCAACCACGATGGAACGCCCCATTGATGCAAAGGAAAGTTGATGTTTTGGAACCGAGGGGGAGACGATGAGATCGTTGAGAGTTTATAGGTTGAAGAAAGGTGGGATTTTGTATTGCTGATTGGCCGCCGTGGGGAGAAGGAAGCGGTTTCTGTATCAGGGGGCTGGATTTTTTTAGTACTTTATTTCTTGGGTGGATAAGATCTTTATCGCAGAAGTAGCTTGTTTGGCATTTTATGCTGCGCTAAAATAAATTAACAAATAAATATAAGGTAGATTTAATAAATATTCAAAACTAAATAATATGTTTATTATTTTTTAAAGAATATATTTAAAATTTATTTTAGATGAAATTATATTTTTTTTGTTGAAATTTATTATCAATGAAATTGTCTCAAATTCAAATATTTATTTGAATCTGATTTGACCTGATGTTCAAATTAATCCAAATAACCTTAAAATTAGATTTCAATCTGGATCCAATGAATCGATATTAGATTTAGAAAAAATTAGCTAATCAATCATAGCCTACAGCATAGTTTGAACGTTTCTTCTCATTCAAAAAATGTGGATCTGCTCATGATTATAATGTAAAAAACCTAAAATATAGCGTACATCTCTTTTGGAGTTGGTGTTGAGAATCTTATATTGATCTTGATCCTTAACGTCTCCTATTCCTCCAATATTCCTAGCCTCTTTCTATAGGTTTTCTCTACCTTCTATAATACGAAAAAAAGTCCCAAGCCTCTTGCAGGTGGCCAGCAAAAACTAGGACAACATTAACCTAATTTGATTCTCCTCCATACACAAACTCCAAATCAGACCTCTCATCAAAACCTTTCAAGCCCTCAAAGAGACAAGCAGACCGATTCTCTAATTATACATTTCATGACTAGTCAAAACCAGTTAAAACTATGTACTTCGTCCTAATATTGGTGCAACCTCCATTAATTAACCCTAATTTTATTACATTCTATCCAAAATTTTAAGATCATATCCTCTAACCATCCCTTATAAATTTCAAGATGTTTTGTGCCCTAAATTCCCCCTCCATGTTACAACTATAAGCTAAAATCTCAATTTTATGAACCATTGTTCTATTACTAATGATAACATTTAAATTAAGGCTTTTAAAAGAGTTGCATTGAAGCAATACATAAGCCCATACAAGAGCCCCAAAAGTTTAGTTTTGGCAGATTTTTAATAACTCAAATCTTTATAAATGTAAAATATAATATTACTATATTAATATCTAATTATAGATTCATACTTATGAAAAGTCACTCTTAGATATAAACTCTAATTAACTTGATTGGATTTTTTTTATAATTAGAGTAAAAAAAAATCTAATTTTTTTTTATTGATTTTATCATATGGTGTTGCTCAATTAACTTTAAAATTAAATAAAATATAAATAATTATGAAGTCAAATATAAATATTCAAGAACAC
>NW_021463285.1:904295-969213 GCF_001605985.2 Dendrobium catenatum
GCTCGATTACTCAGCTCATTCAAAAAGCTTGAACTTGACTCAATAAATAATTAAAAATACTACGTACACATTTTATTATGTTATTTTAAAATTAATTTTTAAAAAATATTTAATTTAAACAAACGACTCGACAAGCTTAATACCGAGCCAAGCCAAGCTCGAGCATAAACCCAAACTTGAACTCATTGCTCAATAAGTTTACCTCGTGAACCCATTAACGGATTGAGTTCAAATTGACTTGACTCACTTTCACCATTAGATGCAATGGCTATGCAAAAGAAATGATAAGGAGGGTCACATTTATGATTTTTCTAAAAATTCAGACCTTATTGCAGTCATGTTTATTTTTCACAAAGCAAGCATGACAATTGGCACCATATCCAATACGATCCTAAACCCTAAAAAAAAATCCACCAACTAAATAGGTATTGTCAAGATTCTTATGAACAATGAAACAATGGATTTTTTTTTTCAAAAATATTTTATGCTTCAATTTTTATTAATTTTTTAAATAGAAATTTATTTCAAATAAAGTTATTAATTATAAATTGGAAGAAAATATTAATTATAAACTCATATAATTTATAGAAAAATGCTGAAATTATTTTATCCATCTTATTAAAATTTTATTTGGAAAAAAAAATCAGATAATGATTTTCAGAGTAATATGGCCGGCTTTATTGTTTTTATATGAAAGATATTTAATCATAACAAAATGAAAATAATAAAACTTTGATAATTATAAGATGTTTGGACGGCCAATATTTATTTGGTTATACTCCATTTGTCATGCAAGCGAGATGGAGTAGAGGAAAGGTGATTGAGATACGATAAGGTTCTCATTTTTTTTGTTTTAGTTTCAAGAAATTAGAAAGTTTGGATTAAATGAGTTAGATTGTTCAACTCGAACTCCACTCGGTCAGTTTTTCTCTAACATTGATCGAGTTCAAGCTCCAATCAACTTCTTGGCCTACTTTTATTCCTTATGGAGAGTGCTCGCGGGATATGCGGGCTGAGTCTCCATCAAGAACTTGCTAGATACTCGTGTATTATCTTCATAGGCATACATGAGTATATAATAGTACTTGTGTAATACCGTCATAGGCATGTATGAGTATTGATACGTCATGCAAAAATTATCTTGATCGGGCACGAATCTCGAGGCAAAACCTAGTTGGAAACTTCAAAAATTAATTTCGGGAGCATATGAACTCCGATTTCAGCGAGCTTACAGTCAAACTGAGCGAATCAGAAATACAAACCCAACGACACCAAGATCAACCCAATCCGAGCCCCAAATGAGTCCGAATCAAAGGTTCGAAGCGCTGTTGGGAGGTTCAAACCGCAATTTGAATTACCAAACGGTCTCCGATTTTGACGAGCTTATACTCGAATCGAACGGCTCGACGAGACGAATCCAACGAGCCCAAGATCATCAAATTCCGAAATCATTAAGGCCTTCAAATGTCCAACGAACGGTGCATGATCGAAGGATTCGATATCGGCCGTCCATTCGGATCACTCCCAATTCGCCCTTGATCTCTCGCCTATTTACGGGCTGTGCCACTCCAGAAAAACTATAAATAGAGCCCTCATTCTACACCAAGGGGCTCAAGTGAAGAGAGAGAGGAAGAAGAGAAGGAGAAGGAGAAAGGGGAATAGGAGATTCCTCACCTCCTCGACCACCGCCGCCGGAGTTTTTCCTGCCGCTTGAAGACGCCGGAACTCTGCCGGATTTTCAGAAAACGCAAAGAATTCGCAGGATTTTGTGAAGTTCGTGGAAGAAACAAGTTGTATTTGGATTATCCCGGCTTGTGGGACGAAATCCGCAATTTGTAATCAACAAAAACACTAGTGGAAATTTGCGACTGGGCGAGGCCCCGTGGTTTTTCCCATTTTTGGGTTTTCCACGTAAAAACTCTTGGTGTTCGCTCCTCTTTTCTGTTTGTGTGTTAAACTTACGTGCAACGCTCGGACGTAAATTCATAAACTCTACCGCCGCGTATTTTCTAACACGCAACAAGTATATAATATTATAATATTAAAAATATGCAAAATTATTATAATTTCATCTTATTAGAATATCTATCATTTTCTACATTATTGATTCCATTATTATTGTCATATTAATATTATTTTTTATTTCTCAATGAGATTCCCATTTTATCAAGCATATATATTTGTCAAAATTTATCTAATCATCTAAAATAATTATATGAAGATAATGATCAAAGTTTTTGTTTGGAACAACTTTCTTATTGTTTTACTTTTGGATTGTAACCATTATTTTTTCGCTGTTTTCAATATTTTTTTTAACTAAAAAGTTGTTTTCTATAACAGTTTTAAAAAGCTAATTTATGTAGAACAATTTTACAAAATAGTAAGAAAACTGTCTCAAATGAAATTTAAATTTTCTTAGAAAACTTTATAAACACTTACAAAAATAAATAATTTTATTAATACAATTTTATGCTAATTTTTTAATCTTAAACTCATATAATTCTTGAATTAATTTGATTTAGCTGATAATTAGAAATTTAATGAAAATTTTAATAAAAATTTGTTACACGTCAATAATATTGAAGAAAGTAGTAACTGCCAAGCCCAAGTACTTGGATGACGTGGTCACCACATGGTCAACTCCCTGACCAAATCTCCATTTGGCAGACCAGTCAAAGCTTCTACCAGGTCCAACCGTCTCGCAACTGTCCAAACAACCGAACAACAGAGCTTTGTTCTTCTCCCCTTTGATCTCTTTCTTCTCTTCCTCATTTAAACATTCAGATCAGCAGAGAGAATTAGACAAGACAAAAGAAGAGTAGAGAGAGAGATGGAATTTGCCAATAGTGAGGAAATTAGAGCAACTGCTTCTTCTTCTTCTTCTTCCTTCTTGCTTTGCCTCTGTAGAATATGCCATGAGGAGGAGGAACAGGGCACAACAAGCATGGAATCTCCATGTGCTTGTTCTGGAACTCTGAAGGTAATCAATCAAGAAGTGGAAAAGGTCCT
The DNA here is from genome assembly GCF_001605985.2 of Dendrobium catenatum. Taxonomy (NCBI): domain Eukaryota; kingdom Viridiplantae; phylum Streptophyta; class Magnoliopsida; order Asparagales; family Orchidaceae; genus Dendrobium; species Dendrobium catenatum. The sequence goes on from NW_021463285.1 coordinate 907,305, forward strand.
TGCTTTTGTTTTTAATTAGAATTTTCAGTTAATTTTATCCATAGATTTGGTTAAAATTTGCTTATCTGAGGCTTCTTTGTTCCAGTTTGCTCACAGGGGATGCATACAGAGATGGTGTGATGAGAAAGGGAACACAGTTTGTGAAATTTGTCTTGAGGTTTTTTTTATTTGCATATAGATTTTATTACCGAGTAAATTATTCTGTTTTGATTGAGGATTTTGAAAATAATTGTCTAAAGTTGAAATATAAATTCAGTAACTGCTCCTTTGCTAATATGGTACTTGTTATAAAATTTACAGAAATTTGAACCAGGCTATACTGTAACTGCTCCTTCCCCTGCAATTCCTCATATGATTGAAGTTGTTATAACAATAAGGTATCTCTCTCTCTCTCTCTCTCTCTCTCTCTCTCTGAGCATTAAGAAAAGAGAAACAATTAAAATGGAGAAGAGGCAAACTGAACATGTATATTGTTACAGGGGAAGCCTGGAAGCAGCAAGGATCAACAATGAGATCCAAAACCCAGCAATGGTGGCGCTCAGCAGCAATCGACATGAACAGGAGCATGCCGGGCAATCGCCGGCATCCTACAATAGCAAATCCTGCTTCCAGTCTGTAGTTTTAATGGTCAGTTCTGCTATATTTTGAATTGCAGAATGTTCAACAATGCAGCCTCTGCTTATCATAAACTAACCAGTACGTTTGATTATTTTTTCTTTTTCTTTTTCCTTTTCTTTTCTTGTACAGTTCACTATCATGTTCTTACTGAGACATATAGTTGCAGTCATACTTGTAGGCAGTGATCATTATTCAACCAGGCTTTCTCTTGTGAGTATTGATATGCTAATTTCTGTTTGGAGTTCTCTTATTAAAGTAAAGATTTCTCATAAACCACAACTACTTGTTCAGGTAATTCTTCTCCGAGCTGTAGGTTTCTTGTTGCCGTTCTATCTGATGATACAACTGATAACCATAATCAGAAATGCAAATAGACATCAGCAGCTAAATGTAAATTTTGATTGATGCTCTGAATATTTCATTTTCATGGCTATAAGAATTACTAAAATTATGGAGTTTTCTGAACAGGAGAGTGATAGCGACTCAGAAGATGATATTGAGGAGCAGTAGAAGTCGATTTGAAGCTCATGAAAGCCATAATTCATAAAAGAAGTTGTCCATAGCAAAGTATACACAAAGTTGAAAAGAAAACCTCTGCAAGAAAAAAATGAAGGATTTGTTCATGAACAGAAAAAAGCTGTCTTTGCTTTCTTCTCTTCATTCTGTTTTTCTATGTTTTTTTTTTTTTTTTTTTAATTTTCTTTTATGGAAGTTTAGTACTTTGTCTATGTTTCTTGCACAGTATGGTGAGGCTTATATTGTGATTATAGTTGAGCTCCTACATTCTGTTTTGAACCAAACTGATTTTTTAAGTAGCAGACATAAATAAATATAATTTCAGCTTTTCGAAAGTTTTTCTTTTTTATATTTTTTTCTTACCTGCTCTCTAGTCTTGTTTATATATAAACATATATTTGAATTTACTAGATAAGTCTCAAGAAAACTTCTAGAATTAAGTTTAGGATTGTGTGAGCTCCGTCAACAGGCTTATACTCGAAATAAACATTTCGAAAAGACGAACTCATCAACATCACATATGGTTTGATCAAATAAGAATCCAAATCAAAAAATTAAAGCGTAGTTGAGAACTTTAAACATTAGCTTAGGAAAAAATTGTTTCCAAATCTCTCGTTGTTCTAGTCAAAGCGAACGTTTCGACGAGATGAATTTAATGAGCCAAATATCATAAAATTACGACATGATTAATACACTCAAATATTAGATAAATGATATATGATCAAGAGGGTTTAATATAAATTGTTCGATGGAGTGTTTAGATTTTGACCAAATTTATTAAAATACCACTCTCAAAATGCTATAAATATGGCATTGTTTTCTATGGAAAGGAGGTTTGAGTGAAGGCAAAGTTAAAGAACTCTATTGCATTTGCAAGCGATAGCTGCCAACAACCCTCATAACAATGGTCACCTTTATTGCCTGAATGTTGTCATTCAACTATTATCTCCTGACTATTAACATATATCCATTTATTAGGTTTCAACTATAAACTTATGAACACCGCATTTCTATAATCCTTGCAACAATCTACTATTGTTGCCATGTCTTCTTTAATAGAAAAATGGAATATTATATCTTTAATTATGTAGTTGACTATTGCAACTAGGACATGCTCAATGGTTTTTTCGTTTTTTAGAGTTTTTCATGTGAAAAATTCTTGTGTATCTTACAACGTCCATCTATATGCATGCTGGATATTTATACAAACTTAAGATATTAAATTTTCTACTATGTAATAGTTTAATGTCATACTTGAGAAGCATTCCGAACATACTAAAAATATTTTTGTAATAACTGACAATTAATCCCTCAATCGAGGATAACACAATATAGGTGAGAAGATCATCCAAGCCTCGCTTTGAAGGATTGTATACGTATTATGGATGAATTTTAAGTTCAAATACTATAGTTCTTAGGAAAAGCTAAACAAAAAAGATCATCATTACAATAAGTTAGAGTTTTCCCATTACAAAATCAACAACAATTTGAGGCCAATACATTTGATGCCATTCAGACAATTATTCATCATGTTGTAGCTCCTCCTCCAACACAAGCTCATCAAGTTCTCACAAACACTATTAGTTAATCCTTCCTCAACCAATCAATGCCCTTCGTGATATTATAAGAGATAAGTTATGACACTTTATTCTAAACAAGTTCCCTTTGAGATAAAGCAACCAAATTATCTCTCACTATAGCTTTCAAGAATCTTTACCCTTTATTGATAAGTCTTTAGCAACCTATCATGTGGGGTTTAAGTTGCCTACAATTGATCCATAAGATGAGATTCTATCCCTCATAAACACATTAATCGATATCCGACTATCATATATACTCACCAAGCCTCTAATGCAATCCTTTGCTAGGTCCTCCCTATAACACTTACAGGACTAGCTTGCACATAGTTATACTCACTTTTTCTTAGAACTATTAATATTTTTGTTCGATCAAACATGCTTTTTGTCGAACGATTATCGCCATTCAAAGAGTCATCAAGGACTCATTCTATCTTTTAGGGATTTACCAAAATGAGAGAGAGAGAGAGAGAGAGAGAGAGAGACTATGAAAAATACTTTCATTGATTATCACTTAAGCACGAAAAATCTTAGGAATGGATCCGGAGTTCCTACGAGGTATATTTCTCGAAGAGACAACTCACGCCAAACCTTGGACCTTATCCATTAATGCAAGAGACAATTTGCTCCAATGCGATCTCATTCATTGACAAAAAGCACAAATTAATAGCTATTAATAAGGTTATTAGTGTTCATTAAAAATAATTTGAAAAACCGCAAAGAATTGAAAGAATCACAACTAGAAATTGATCACTCTCCTCAACAAAAAAGTAAGAGCAATCAAGAGATCAAAGACACCATTCTCACCGAATTCAACCTGGGTCACCCAATTACACACAATTAAATTCATTTAGGGCTAAAATCTTGATGGAGATAAATAATTCTGAATAACTCATGTAGCCAAAATTCATAAAGAACTCAAATGGTGGAGATCAATCTCAATATCGTTGCTTCCAACATTCAAGAAAGCATTCAATATATATATATATATGCATATATATATATATATATATCAACAATAAAGATTGGGAATCATCCAAATCACCATTATTATTATGGCAATTACAATTATCCCAAGTAATTGGCTTCTACTTTATGAATCCTCATTTTTGCTTCATTCTTATTAAGTCTATGTCTATTTTCAATTATCTTATCATAAAAATGGCAAGTCCCACTATCCCAAAAAATAATTATTTCTCAAACATTTTAATTTTGCCATGCATTCATCTTAATATTCTCATTTCTACCACACTAAATTTAACTATAATTTTCTTCGTTATTATCAAATAGTTATATTCGTATAATATAGTCGATCTAGTTGTAGTCTTGTAAAATTTAATTTTAAGTCTAATTTCAATTTTTTTTCTATATATATATATATATATATAAAGTTTTGGAACCACTTAGGAACTAAGTTATATATAATTATGCATATTAAACTATTTAAATAATATATTTTAAAATAAATATACGACTTAACTTAAATTAATTATGTAATATATTTTTAAAATTAAAATTAATAGTCAATATACACTGTCACATATACACATGTGCTCATTAGTTTTCATTTAACTCATTTAATACACGTAACTGGTGTATCTAAGATGTTCACTTGGGTGTCGGCAAAATATATATTTTTTTTTGTTTGCACCATACATGAGAGAGAGAGAGAGAGAGGAGAGAGAAAAACTTAATGTTATAGAGAGAGAATTGTTGAGAGAGAAAGAGACGGAGAAAGTTTTTTTTTTTTGAATGTTTAGGTAAATTAAAACAAATTCATATGAATCATATATGTGGGCTTCAAACCCAAAATCTTTTACTTGTTAGTTACAATTCTCGACCAACAGATCAAGAAGCTGCATATGAGATGGAGAGAGAGAGAGCGTCACGAGGATTCGTGAGGTGGCATGGGCTTAGAGTCACTAGTGGCCTTAACGAGAAAGTATTTTATGCTTTCATTATCTCAGTTTATGCCTCCTTATTCTTTGCTGCCAAGAGCTTCTTCCTCTTCAAATTTCATAGCAACAGGAACAACAACAGCTGGTATTAATTTCTTCCAAGATAGATTAATGAAGGATTTGAGCCGGTTGGAAAGGATGCTGCAGAGAATTCAGGCGGCTCTTCATGATGAAGAGGAGAGGGAGATTTATGACAATGTCATCCAGCTCTGATTGAGTGAGCTTAGGGAAGTTGCTTATGATGTTGAAGATGTGTAGCAGAAGCAGAGCCTTCTTTGATGAGAAAACGAGCGGATGAGGAGGATGATGATGAAATTTATGGCTACCAGGTATGCCCTCTTGTTTCTAATTCCAACTAAATTTATGGCTACCAGGCTCTACTTGGGAAAAGATTTCTTTTTGTTCTTGATGACATTTGGAATGAGAGACTAGATATGTGGGAGGCCCTACGAGCTCTTTTTTGTGGTATTGGAATGGAAAAGATTATTATAACAATTCGATCTAAGTTGGTGACTCGTATCATGTAAATGGTACCTCCGCACGAGCTTGGATGCTTGGATGAAGAGAAATCATGGTCATTTTTTCAAAGACATGCTTTTTGTGGTTGGGAACTTGATCAAAAATTGAATTTTAAAAAAAATTGGGAGGCAAATCAATAAAAAATGTGGGCTTTTTATAGGCGATTGGAGGATTTCTAAGATATGAAGTGGAGGAACAAACATGGATACCTCACGGTTACATTCAGCTAACTGGAAGAAAAAGATTATTGGAAGAAGATCTTGCATTTGAATACTTTTGAAGAGTTGTAGAGAAGATCATTCTTTCTACTCTCTAAACAAGGAGATTTTATATTGCATGATATAGCCTGATTTATAGCTAAAAATGAGATATGTTCTCTACTAGATTTTGATGAATTGAACAACATGCACAAAGATGCAAAGCATATTTTCATCAAACACGCAAAGGTACATCGTTTTCCTTTATTTGGAGCTATAAGATCTCTCTCATATTTTGATCATGATTTTGTGGTGCTTCATCTAAGCAAAATTTTGAAGTATGTATTCCCTTACTTTGTGGTTGCTTGCGTGTTTTGAGAATAGAGGCGCCTAAGTATGATATGAATGAATTATTCTGTGCGGACACCAAACGCCATCCGGAACCAACCAGAATACGCCACGTCACCCCTTCACTCATTATCGCTGACATGGCGCATTCTAGTTTATCTCCGAACGGCGTTCTACAACCGGTCTCCACATAATAATTTCTCCTAAGCATGAATGCAACCTTCAATTTGTTGATATAATAGGTACCTTGCAACATCTCCACTACCTCTCTATGAATGTGCAGTCAGTACAAATGGTGGAACAATCCTTATGCAGCCTTTACAAGACCCAATCAATTTTAATCTTCCTGAGTCAGACAATTTGCTTTAAAGCAATAAAAAAAATGACCAAATAAAAAGTGTGGCTGCAACCTGAAAAGCAAAACATTAAGAATATTATTCAAAATGAAGCCTAAATTTAAAACTCCTCCGAGTATGTAAAGACTAGGATAATATAAAGTAAGATAGGCACATGGTCCTTATTTTTCTAATTAAAAAAAACACTAAAAATCCAATATATTAAAAAAAAAATCTAAGAAAAGCTTGAAAAATACCTGATCCTTTGCCTCAAAGCATAGTTGATGAATGCAGCTCAGTAATAACATTACAAAAATCTTCAAATCAAGTGATTATGCTTTAGCAATGTCAATGAACCACTTAACACAGCATCTTAACACAATAGCTCTAAACAAATGAACACAACAAATCAAAGATAACGCCCAATGATCAGAATCTCTGCCCATAAGAAACCATAAGTAAAAAATAAAATAAAATGCTCTTTAAAAAAAAAAAATCTCCATAATATTGTATCTAATCTTTATCTATCAGTTAAAAAATCGCATCACAGATTCATTTCAAGCCGAATGAGCTTTCCAGAGCCCAAATATTTAACAACAAAAGAAATTTTTAAGAATTTTTGACAATCAAACTTGTCTTGTGCAATAAAATATGGGAAAAAAAATAAAATATGGGAAAGGAAATATATAATTACATCAAAAGAATATGATAAAGGTTTCAAAGAAAATTTAATCAAATCATAATTATAACATTTATGCTATATGGGAAAGAGCTATAAAAGCACAAAGGAGTGACTCTCAGCCAACAAATTTAATCTGAAAAAAAGAAAGATAGAATATAAAGGCCCATCTTCTATGCAAACAAGTAAACCGTTTAGATGAATTGGATTAAATAAAAGCTGTGAAAAATAAATAAATAAACAAATAAAGATATTTCTCATCTTGGTTTCTTCGGTTTTCAAAATAGTCAAACAAAATACAAAGTTTGACATACCCTTTTGTGAAATTTATTTGGACAATAAACTCTCGTCCAGCTATATGCACGCTCTCATAAATCTGGAGGGCAAATCATGCATTTTGATTGAAAAATGATGAGCAGAGGTGGCAACAAAAATTCTACCAACCCCTACATGTTCAAATGAAGTATTTAGATACAAGTAAACAGATATTTTACTATTTTAGATTAATAGACCTGGCTTTATTGATTACAAGCGAGTAATTTAACTCCCCTGAAAAGTATGTCAAATCCCTAAAAGTTGTTCGCCATCAAGCAATCAAACAAAGGCATCTGACTGCCTTCGAGCTAAACTTGCGTATAATCCATTTTTGTGCAGAAGCTGCTTGTGATTTCCCACCTGCACCAAAAGAAAACAAAGCATAGCATTAGAAAAATCACCATTGGGGATGTGCTAGAGAACCTATCACATCACTTGAGATATCATTAAACAGGAAAAAATTTGGGGTCAGCTATCTTGACCCAAATTTGATTATAACAAGCTTTACAGCTATTCGATTTTCTTTGACATAAGTGGAGTACCAATTCTAACCAATTAGTAATATATTGAGCTTATCTCAAAATAAATCTCACAATTTTTCTCTAAACATGTGATATCTAGGGTCCAGAAACATGTCCTTCATTTCTTGAGCCTCGAACATTTTCAAATTTCTTCATTGAGAAACCTAGTAATTTAAATAGAATATGCAGCATTTTTCTTTGGAAAAATTATGAAAATAAATAGCAAAGATAAACATGGAGCATCTTTAATAGATCTCAAGATTGCAGAAACTGTTAAGCTTATCTTGTAGACTATGTTTTTAGAGAGGATTACGGTATAAGAACACTAAATATTAACTTGTCATACATTCTCATTCTAGACCATGCATTGCATGATTATGCAACCAATTATCTCTTTTTTCTCATTTCAGAACTAAAGTATGCATTGTGCTACGAGATTGACAGTAGCATGTTCTAGCGTATAGTGCAGTATTATTTTTTAACTCAACCTCCCGCTATTCATTACCATAACTAAAAGAATGACCTCATTTATGAGATAGCATTTACCTCAACAATTCTACCAACATCCATAACCACAATTGTATCAGCAGCTTGTATAGTTGATAGCCTGAAAAAAATAATCATGCTAAGCAGACAGAGAACTTCAAAGCTTAAGGAATGCAGTAAATATCACCTATGCGCAATGACAATGACAGTTCTCTTTTCTCCAGAGACATTTCGATCTGATAGAAGGAGCTCCTACAGGAAGTAGATATGCAAATGATTATACCAAATCAGACTGTTTAATAAAAATAATTCCTTGACATTGAACTACCTTGATATAATGCTCACTTTCTGCATCAAGGGCACTAGTGGCTTCATCAAGAATCAAGATGGTTGGATCTCTAAGAATAGCCCTTGCGATCGCAATGCGTTGCTTCTGGCCACCGCTAAGAAGAGCATTGTCAACGAGGGTGGAATATCCGTCAGGTAGAGAGAGTATGAATTCATGAGCGAAAGCTTGTTTTGCAGCCCATTCAACTTCTTCCTGAGTGGTTTCCCTAGTACAGCCATACCTAATGTTTGAGGTTACATCCATTCGAAAAAGAGGAGGCTCCTAATAAAATAAAGTCAGTTTAATTAAAAGTTGTGTCAGTAAATATGAGATTATGTTCAAATGAGTATGAGCTACCTGACCCACAAACCCAATTTTTTCTCTCAGCCACTTGATATCCAAATCTTCAATAGGGATACCATCGACTAATATCTGAAAGGATAATAAAAGAACTTTAGTATTTGGTATATATAAGCTAAACTAAAAATGATAATTGTCCTAAACTTGCACTGTGTGCGAACTATTAAATGCACGTGGGTATGTATACCTCTTAATAGTCAGCCAGCCATTTACCAAGCATCCAGGAGGAGTTTTTTTTTATTGGCCTTTTTTTTTTTTTTTGCATGCCGTATTAAGTCTAAGTTCTGTTTCTGATTGAAAAGATGAGAAGATTAAACCTTATCTAATAATTATTTGCACCCTTCATTCCTATTTATTGTTAGGAAAAAATTCCTTAATTCCCTCCTATTTCCTTAATTATTTCCCTCCCAAATCAGCCCTCAAATCATCTTATAAATCTGACCTCTTCAATTAGGAAACACAAACACTTGTATTGAAGTTAATTGATTTTAATAAGATGTTGTAGATTTCTTGGGATGCATTTGAAGTAGAAATTAGAGTATTGAGTTAAGGACATCGCATTGCATTCTTTAGTGATAGGAAATTTTATATTGCAGTGCAAGTTGTCCAATATTGGAGACATTATATGTTAATTAAGGAGTTTATGTTACATCTTGATCAACATACTTTAAAATATTTGAATTCTCAAAAGAAATGAAAACATAGACATATTTAGTGGGTCGAAGAGAATATTCTTTTGTCCTTAAATATTTTATTGGGTCAAAAAATTGTGAGCTCCAAAAATTCGGGTTTGGCTCTTCTAAGTAAATTTAATTATAGGTCAAATTTTCAAAAGATAGATTAGATTTTAGATATAACAATACCTAAAAGATATCATTCTCATTTTATGACTCTAAGATTTAGTTCCATATGTTTTATGGGTACAAGCCCATATGATTAATTACACCTCTAGATAACGATAGAGAATGGTTATTTGAATGACTAACCTAGTCAACTTTGCTTGATTGCTTGCAGAGGATCAAGTTCGCAGTGTGCATGTTGTTTGAATTCATTTGGTATTTATTACATTATAGACTTCGCCAACTTTACCCTTATATGTAGAGAATTAGGTCTGTGAATTGGGCTCAAGACAGTAATTTGCATGAAAGGTTTGCATTAAAAAAAGATGAACTTTTCTCGCAAAAGTTTTGAAAGGCCTTATGCAACTATAAAAATAAAGATGTCTTGTCTTTTTTGGCTTATCATGTAGCCGTCTTTCCTTATATTCAAGTTTTGTCAACCCCAATCATTAGGATGTGAACGTTTTAAAGCCTAACAATCCTACCCTTTAGGTAAGATGGTCCGCCTGAGAACATCATGCAACATGATGAAAAGTTTGAGATTGAACGAGAGCTTGCACATTTTTCTAAAAAATAATCACACCTTTTATAGTAGTTGCATGTTTTTAAGATTGTGAGACATTTGAGTTCAGTTTAATTTCAATCCGCAAAGCATTTTTAAACTTTAAATTCATGAGTTTAACAAATTCATCGGAGCACATGTGAATATATGTACTTTTGATGTGCTTGCATGATTTTTTAGGGCAAGCACACTCTTTGTGGTGCTTGCATGACATGTGAGGTGTTACAATTAATTGGAAGATTGCCTTGTGATGAATGTTAAATATTTAAAATTCTTTATATTTAATTATTTGTGGAAAGTTTGTATTAAGATGCTCTTGAAGTCTCATTTTTAATTTTTAAATATCACATTCTGTTAGTTTACATGTTTGTATTGTGGATCTAATTACGAATCCAGACGCTTTGAACTTTGTTTTGTGTTTAAAACATTATAATTTGCTTGCATTTAATCTTCATTTCATGTTTAGATTAGACTCTACAAGGGTCTCCTTTTCCTTTAAACAGAAGCTCTCACTTGGTCATTACAAGATGCAATTGTAGTTCGTGGTTCTAATACTCATGAATAGGAGGAAGTTTATGTAGAAGTTTATGTAGGTAGTGAGGAAATTATATCCATGCTCTTAGGCAAGCATTCAAGTTCATTGCAAATCCCATGTAGATCCTGTGCAAGAATCGCTTGTGTTGTGTTCTTCTCATGCAAATTGCATGGCCTTTTGATTTTTCATTTTTGTTATTATTATGCAATTTGAATTCTTTATTTTCATGTTAACTGCATTCATGTCGATAATGTAGATGTTCATTTTTTCAATTCCACAAACGTCCAATTAAAATCCAAACAACCACCTAGTCCAACTAGGACTTGCCTAGGTCAAGGTTCACTTTACTTGAGAAATTAAAATATATTGTATTTGCTTTACCCTGTATTTTTAAAAATCATTCATTCTAAATGCTTAAAATAAAATATCCCCTTAGTGTGAAACTTAAAAAAAATCTTACAATACAAAGTGATTTTTTTTTTTCATACATGAAACATATGAAATGGAACAATTTGGAGTTAGCAATAAAACATATGCTGGCATATCTACAAACAATTTAAAACATCAGCTATGGATGAAAATTATTCTTAATGATAAATGATTTTCTCTTGGAATGTGATCCGAGTTAAACTCACCGCACCATTTGTTGGTTCATAAAGGCGAAGAAGAAGATTGGCAATTGTGCTTTTCCCACTTCCACTACGACCAACCTAAGCACAGCCCACGGCTCAAAAATGATTTATAGAAAAAAAGAATATTGGTTGATTCATGATAAAAGAATCGTTGATAATCTTTAAAAACACTGATGCATAATTTGCACTAAGACTTACAATTGCAAGAACTTTATTGGGCTGTATAGACAAGTCTATATGTTCAACAGCTGGGAACTGTTCAACATCAATAAACACCAAGCCTTAGAATAGGATGAAAAATGTGACGCAACTAATAAGAAGGAAAGAATAAAATAGCCAACATATATGTTAAGAGCAATTTAGTCCAGACTATAAAGAATTCAGTAAAACTCATCGGCTAGGACTGATCCCAATGAAACAGAGCAAATCATACATTTCAATTAAAGAAAAATATGTAGTTACTTTTGGAAGTTGCAAACAACCCACTCTGAACTTTTTATGTGATACCCTATCTAAATAGGGTATCACACAGCACCTCCATCTCCACTACCTTTTCTGGTCCCAACAAGGTGTAAAGGGAATAGTTCCTAGTTTTTCTCGAGAGCACAAAAAACTATTTTACCCTGCTACACCCCCATGATCCTTTTTATAATAAAGTAGCAAACCTTTTTATAATAAATTAGCAAACCAACAAACATATAAATATAATTAACACAAACATATAAAATTAAATAAAATTAGATGTCATAATAAAATAAGTTGAGCAGTAAGTCGACAAAGTCAATCAGCATGTTAGTGTGGGGAACCAAGTGTTAAAAGGGAGCCGCTGGCAATGCAAGCATAGATTTAAAGATCGAGGTAACATGAGGGAGATGAAGGTTAGTCAGTCATAGGGCTTTGGCTTTTCAACAAGATTTTAGGAGAGGAATCAATTTTGATAAGACTTGACTCTTACTAGATTAATCAGAAAATAATCTTTTCATGATGTTTTTCTTTAAATAGATAAGAAAGTTATCTATAAAAAATTTAAAATAGAGAAAAGGCCCAAAATAATCTCTTGGCTATTCGTATGTGGTCAATTTAGTCATAGATTATCATATTTCTTCCCTTTAATCTCTTGAAAATATAAAATTGATCATAAATAGTCTCTAAGAGACTTAATTGGAATAAATTTTGTATAGTTAGAAGACAAAATTGGGATCAATTTTGTATCCCAATTTCCATTAATTTCTACCAGAGAGAATTTTTAGGATTAATATTATATAATCAAGAAATAAAATTGGAGAAATATTGTACTATGGACTAAATTGATCACATATGAATATTCACGAGGGGTATTTTGGGCTATCTACCATTTAAAATTTATTAATTTAATTTAAGTTACATAATATGGGGTTAAAAAGCTGAGTCTCGCTAAACCGTGGGCAAAAGGCCAGAATGTTTTTGCAAAATGGGGTGAGTCTGTCTCTGCCAATGGTGTTGATTTCCAGGTCAAAAAGTAGGGATGATCCTTAGCCCATAAAAAATGTCTTCTATTTTAAATGCCTGGTATTTTTTCACATTTTCAGTAAGTTGCAATGGCAATCTGCTCAGGTAATACCCAAAGTAAGCTTCTTCTGGAAATTCTTTGCCATTGTGATGAACAAGCTTCTAATTCTGATTTGAAAGATGTAATGAATATTAACACTTGTAAAAACTATCATGCTGAAGAAAAAATCATTAACAAAACAGACTTAGAAAAATTCAGTATTAGAAACAGGCTTGCTATAAAAATTTAAGAAAATAAAAAAAAAGAATGGACTAATCAATGCCATTCAAATGTCATATTAACCATTCAACCAGAGGCTATCAATTTCAACGTCCTTTTGTTGACCTGCTACAAAAAAAAAAAAAAAAAAAGACCTGCTACAAAAAAAAAAAAAATGCTTACCTACTCTCTGCCGCCGCACGTCTCACACAAGTCCGCGACATTTCTCCCACGACGCACGACCTCGCGTCATTAAAGAGCATAGGAAAAGCAGCCTTCGGCCTCTTCCTCTCATTCCCGCTCTTCCTCGCACGCTCCTTCTCCCCTTTCGTTGTTGTTCGGCTTCGGTACTTCGCAAGAGGTGTAGAGATTGCCAGCATCGCTTCTTCTGCTCCCGCGTGGCTACCCGACTTCGCACCGCCGACAGCTTTCCCTTCCAGACGCAACAGGACTTACGACATTTCGTGCGAAAACAACGAAGAGAGCTGCTCACTGCGAAGGTAATTTTCTTTCTGTTCGCACGCTTCTTCGGCTCCTTCTGACTGTTCGACTTTGGTGGGAAGAAAATTTGTACGGCCGCGGTGTCTAAGGACACCTACCATACACGCTCGAGTAGCGTGATGGGAAGGCCCAGCTCCCCTATATTTCTCCCAAACGGGGGATATGCCGGGGTGCTGCCAAAATTTTCACTGAAGTGCACAAGACCTGAAAACAAGAAGACATCATTTGAGCAGCAATACGAAGGACAACAGAGGACTTGTACTTGAACAGAAGTGCACATAACTTGAACTAAATGTGCAGAGGACTTGTATGAACAACAGGGGACTTGAGCTCGAATTGGAGACTATTGAACAAAGCTAAATTAACTAAATTGAAATCATATACAAGTGAACTCTAACATGAATCGAACAAGGTTTCATAAGACTTGAACTCAAATGAGAACTTCATTGAAATAGAACCTGAACTCAAATGAATCACAACATATTTGAACTCAAAGCAGAAGCTTGTGAACACTGAATTTGAGTGGGACAGCATCAAGTATAACTTGAATGTAATAAACTCCTACAATAGTCTCTATAAAGTCAATGCACTGTACTTGTAAGCAACAACAGACAACTGCAAGGTGCACGAATACTACCCACATGTAGCAATCAAAGACCCGCCACACAAACAACATCTACCCTGTAGATTGAGAGGGTGATGTTGGCAATTGATGAATAAATACCTCAATACATACAGATAACAAATGATTATCAAAATGAGTTACCACAAATGAGGATCAATCATTAGTACCTGAATATATGATACATAATAAATAATGCTGATAGATACAGTGGACTTCTATAAATAGTCCTTACAAGTTTGCCTATAGATTGAGAGGGAAACACTGCAAATGATAATAGAAGACCCATCCCCTGAGAGGGCAACACTGCAAATGATAATAGAAGACCCATCCCCTGTAAATAAGTACAATCAGCAAACCACCTGAGATTGGTGAAAGGTGGATACGATACTGATGTAAATGACCCTTCTACAAACATTTCCAGGAGGTCGTAGTGAATACAGCGGTCCCCTGCAAATGAATACTTGTGGATAACAATAGTGGATACATCGTAGGTACAACGAACCACTGTGGGCACAAGCACAGATATCGCCTACGACAACGGTGATCAAGATCCATTAGCAAGTCAGGCATAAAGATAATTCTATATACGAAAGAGGACACCCCCTGGCAAAAAGAAAGGGATGTTCCCAAGCCTCTTCTTAGTCCTATACTTAAGAAGAAAACAGTTCTGGTGCCCGCAAACACCGGAAATAACAAGTCTACTACACTGAAGATCCTGAAAAGAACTCTTTTCAAGGCAGCAATAACTGATTTCAAAGTCTAGAAGTCCCTCCCCGGTGAATGAAAAAAGGGGAGTCAACATCAAGATGAGGAGATGCCTCATAACATCAAGACCATATGCCACCAGATCCGCAACACGTATTAGCGGATAGAAGGCGTGTATAAGATCTCAAATGAAAAGTTGTGTGCATCTAAATGATAATTACCTACACAATTACAACTATTTCAAGCTACCCCTGCAAGTGCACCGTAGATTGTATACACATGGGTAAACAAAGGGGTATATCAAATCAATGAAATTTCCAAACACCCGTATGGGCCCCGACGAGCATGTTATTGGTACACACATGACGCCTAGGGATGTTGGGCGGGTCAATAAGTGTATTCAAGTTCGAACCTGATCCTTCTATACGGATCAATAGAAGTCGACAGGGTTCGAACTCTCAAACAAATATACGGTTGTGGCAACCGGTGTATTTGTTTTAATACATTCATATTAGGCCTTCAAGACTTATAATCAAGATAATTCACTAAACAAAGGCATGAAGCCTACGAAACCCGATCCTCCTAAACAGATAAATAGGAGTAGACAGGGATAAATATACGGTCATGAATTTGACCAAAATATTTATTTATACATTCATATTAGGCCTTCAAGGCTGTTAACAAAGAAAATTCACAAACAAAAGCACTAAGCCTATGAGAAACTCGATCCTCGGTCAACAGCTCAGCCGAGTCGACAAGATTCAAGCTACAAATGAAAATGACCCAAAACACCCCGATGATGGCCGTGTTGAATGTAAATCTCAACCGGAGGGGTTAATTTCGGGCATTTTTCAAATGTCTCCTAAAAGTCCATTCAAAAATCTAAAAAAACCACAAAATCTTAAAATTCCAAAAATATTTAAAATTCGAAATAAATCCATCAATCACTTAAAGAAAAATCAATCCACCCTCCGCAACAGTTTGCCGGGGTGGACAATTAAAAAACTACTTCAGCTCACAAAGAGCCAAATGCCTAGTCGAAAATATCACTAGGATCCATTCTCAAATAATCTCATGCCAGTAAGGACGTGGTACGTGTCCTCTAACCGACGGTTTGCCGCCAAATGGTACCGCAGGATAAACGGTTATGATGACCCGGAGCCCTCTGAACCGAGTGGTTTTGCCGCCAAATGGCACCACGAAATACTGGTTATGGCCAGAGCCAATACGCCCCTTAGTGACATCAAATCCTTGAGATATGAATCAATATGATATAATCAATAAGGCACAAAGCCCTCTGTTAGCTAAGGTGGATTCAAATTTGTCCCCTTAGACAAACATTCTACCCAGGTCTACAAGGTCCCCTTGGACGAAGCAACCCATGGCTGCCGACAAGGATCCTTCTGTCAGGTTGGGTCGACTACCTCCTCTTACTAAGTAGACCAGGGACCACGATAGCCCGGGACGACGGAACCATGGGATCTTGATCGGGTCCATCATCCATTCCCCCACCATCGACTTTAAGTGTGAGATGGTGAAATTTCCTGGGCAGTGTCTTATCTACAAAACCATATGCCTTCCAAAATTTGCCCCGGAACTTAATTCCGTTAAAACTCCCATCGCAAAAGAAAAAGCAGCGAACAAAAAATCAGCGCGGCGGGGAGGCCGAGGCCGAATTTTCGGAGCCCACACCTTTCTGCAAACTTCCCCACAAAATTCTCCTTTGTGTACTTCTTGCCTGGAACATAAGTGTATAGTTTGTCCTGAAAACTCTCAATTTTCGGCATTTCAGAATACCAACCATTTGGATGCCAACAAGTCAGACATGACTAAGGTTAAGGAAATCAAATTAAGGTTTCATTTGGGACGTCTTTCTTATTGCTTCTAAAAGCAGCTTTCTAGTTAAAAAATTAATTTTTTTTATTAAAAAACTGCTTTAAGAAGCAGTAAAAAAGTCGTCCCAAATGAAACCTAAGTCAGGCAAAAATGGGTTTTCACGAGGTTAGGTTCTTAATTTGACTAGTGATATGTTTTTTGAGGTTTAGGGCTTTGGGAAAGGAAAGAACAAGTGAATCAATAAAAGAAAAGATACTTATACAATCAAATCTGGAATTCTTTTGTTTCCAAAAAAAACATTTTAAGAGAGATTAACATACCATTAACCTTGAGGGATAATGAAATGATACATCAACAAATTCAATACGCCCAATTAGCTTTTGCAGCTGACGTCCTGATTAATAGTAAAAGATAATGATAAACAAACACTAAAATGACAAACGTAATTTGCAATAAATGATTCTTATTTATTCAAGGCAAATAAAACATTAATCAATTAAGCTAAATTACAAAATAAATAAATATTTGATCTTTTCTAAGCTTATATATTTCAATGAATGTCGCAGTAACCGATTCTTACAAAAGCTGCACGTAGCAACTTCATAATTCTGCAAATACAATCAGGCAATTGAATATAGGTTTATTACAATAGTTTAGAAAAAATGGATGATAACTCTGATCAAATTTAAGGCATAACAATATCTAACATCTAAAGTGATTGGTGTTTAGAAGCCCTTTTAGTTAGTGCTAAGGTCAATTTCTTCTTGCTAGGGTCTCCATTTTGAAAATGGAGCTGACATGAGCAGCAATAGAATTAAAAAAAAAAAAAAAAAAAAAACTATAAAAAAAAAAAAAAAAAAAAAAAAAAAACTATATATGTTTGAAGTATGATCATACTTAAAGAGATCAGACACCAAAAAGATGCCAATAGAGAAAAATAAAATCATAGCATCAATGATACAACACAAGATAATACTTCTAAATAATTTAAAAAAAAAATTAGATATTTTAGTATTTGAATTAGTCTAGGATTTATTTCAGTTTGAACTAATTTTATTTTTAGAATAATCTTTATTTTAAATTAGAAGAAAGGATTAATAGTGGTTATCTAGACTGGATAACGAATCGGTTAGAAAAAAAAAATCATGGATTAATATAGGAGATAATAACAAGCACGTGCCTCCCGATATGAATTTCTTTCTAGGCAAAAGATCCATCAATTGAAACACCTTTTCACTTGCTCCAACTGATTGCATTAATGAAGACCAATTGTCTCCAATCCACCAAGCTGAATAAATTAGCCATTCAGCGTACAGTATAAACTTAGTAAGCTGTTCAGCTGTTGTATGACCACGTAAAATTGAAATCCCTCCGATCAAGACAGCAACTACCTGTTATTTTCAAACAAAGAATTGATAAATAATTATATACACTATTAATAACAAAAGGCATGATTTTATATAATTAAAGCATGTTAAATTTTGCAAGAAAAATCAGTATTTACATGTTCCTCAGTTCTTAGATAATGTCATCCAACAAAAAAATTAAATAATCTGTATTGTGTTAGGCCGTTTCATCCTGAAACCGGCCCAGCCGGCCTTTGGGCCTGCTCAAGTCTTCAGGAGGCGGACATGTTCCGCCTCCTTTGGAGCTTGCCGCCCACATTAGTGGGTCCCACTAGGAGCACTTTGAGGAGAGAGGATTGGGCAGCTAGGGTGAGAGGGAAAATTTGAATTAGGGATGTTTGATTAGGGAATTAATGTATTAATAGTATGACTTGTTTAGGGTTAGGGTTATGCAAGATTACTGTATTCTTTGGAGTTTTTCTCTTGGTGTCTTGTGCTCTGGAACTTCTTCTAGAGATTGGGAGAGAAAGATCCTCCTCTCGAATTAAGGATCAATTGTGTCTTTGTTTTGTGTTTGTTTTGCTTTGGATTTCCCTAATACAATCCACTGATTTTGGGTTGATTTCATCACGTTCTTGTGTGTTTTCTCGTTGTTTTTATCAATTATTGCTAGGGTTGCTTGCGAACTCAAGTATTTCATGATTTCATCTTAATTTACTTGTGAAATCAAGTACTTCCTATCATATTGTTCAATATAAAGCTAGCTCATTGATTTCATTTATTTAAGGGCTTGCGCAAATTATATTTTCTGTTAGTTTTCATAAGTCATATTTTTGTGATTAACTTCATTATTCTTAAAATTTCAAAATGAAAGTATGCACAAATAACCTAACCATAAGTGATTCATTTGTTTATGCATCATTTATGAACCAGTAGAAGCTTGGAAGCAGTTCAACCATTGTCATCCTATACACATTAAGATGTGAGTACCTGCAATCCGATAATTCTTTCCAAATATAATCAAAGAACGGTGCACATACCTAAGTGCAGGTTGGGTTTAATTTCCAATAGCAGGAAGCACAAAGCAGTTGAATGGAATTGGAACAATTTGAACATCATAAAATTGGAATAAAACATAATTATCTCATCATAAGAAAATTAATACTCAAAGGTCAGAAATAATGTTTATAATGATTAAATTACTTCGAAGAGAACATATAATTGTGGAAGGCTTAGACAAACGACACAAAATTCTAAAATACTGAACCATGGAAGATTATTTGGAAAAGAGAAAACGCACAACTACAAGCTGAATTAAAATTGACGGTACAAATTACGGGTACCTCGCTCACCAAGGACATGTCGAAATGTTGGGGAAATATAAAATTTAATTAATGAAGTAAAACTACTTCTAAAAGATCTTTTATTCTTCCCTCCATAGAAATTGCAAATTAAGACATGAACCACGTAAAAAAAAAAATCATAAACAAAGGTCTAGGTTAGAAATTATTGAGAGCTGCTGCTATCGAACAGCTATTGTCAATAATGGAAAGCAATGCATGAAGGATCAAAATGGTTCCCAACAACATTAACAGATTATTTTGAGAATAAAAGTCAAAATAGTCCCCCGACAATTGATAAATGTTCAATTTAACCCCAGAATTTTGCATTGCCCCATTTTAGTCCCTCGACTATTAGAAATTGATTCAATTTAGTTTTATAGCCTAAAATAAGAGTTCAAGTTAATTTCAAAGTTAAATATGAATGGTATCTTAGGTATTACAAAGAAATATGAGATTATATTGTTCCATTTTATCATTTAATAAATTATAGTATCTAGTTAATCTAATATATAATAAGGGTGAATAAATAGTAAAAAATTTAATATATTTTTAAAGAAAAATCTAACATTGCACATCTTTACCATATTTTAATATAAAATGAAATTTATTTTAGTAATTTTAATCTACTACATAATCTATAAAATTATTAAAATATGGTAAAGAAGAGCAATGCTAGGTTTTGCTTTAAAAAATATAATTTTTTCAACTATTTATTCACCATAATTATGTATTAGACTGGCTATATACTATAAATTATTAAATGATAAAATAGAGCAATGCAATCTCATATTCTCTTATAATACCTAAAATATCCTTCATATTTAACTTTGGAGTTAATCTTAACACTTATTTTAGGCTTGGCCACCCCACATAAAAATCATGAATTATCAATGTCCTAAGAAAATGCAAACATGGGCCTTTAAACCTACCATGCTTAAAAAAAGTGCATAGGCCTTCATACACCTACATGAGAAAATCACATAACATGATTCACAGCCGCATTGGAATAATCAGACAACTACTTATGCTTGAATTTCTCAGTTGTATTGGAATAACGTGCACAAGTACTTATGTATTGTGGTGTCCTTGCTTAGAATTTATACCTTGCACACAAGGATGTAGCAACGAATGTTGTGACGAAGCAATTAACTTGCACAACATTGGAAACACACAAATTTTTTTTTTCTCTTTTTTTCTTTTTTCCTTCTTTTCTTCTTCTTTTCTCTTTTCTTTTATTTTCTTTTTTTTTCGAAAAAGAGAGCACAATAGAAATGGACGGATAAAAGGGATATCAGAGAGGAAGTTGACAAGGTTTGGGAATTGTTGATGGTGTTGAACAATGGAACAAAGAAGTCGTCAAGATTGAATTTTGTTAACACCAAAGTTGGAGTTGGTTGGCGAAGAAGGTGCAGAGGTGGTAAGCTTGATGATGAGAGGCAGGTTAACGAAGTTGATGAGCCTGACAGTAAGAGAATCAAGGAGATTGCCATTGGATTGGTTAGTCAGCAAAGATGACGGAGTCACTAGAGTTGGAGGTCACCTAAATTTAATTGGGAGGATCGACCAATGGAGAAGCCACAAATGAAGCCATGGTTGGGGGAGTCTAAGGTCATTGTTGGCAGTGTTTGGACTATCTGTAAGGTTGAAAGAAGGAGAACATGGCTTAAATTCCTATCGTGTGTAGAGGAAATGATAGGATCGATGGCTCTGTGTTTCAAGGGGAGAACTGCATCATCAGTAGCTATGTGATGCAACCAAAAAACAACCTCTCTCTAGTACTAAAATGATGCAACTAAAAAAACAAAGATTGCAGACTACTAAGATTTCCTTTCACTAAAGCTTAAACATACACAAAACAACTTCAATAAAAAAGACACAACTTCAAATACAAAAACACATCACTACTTTCAACTTGTAAACAACACAACCAACTTACTTTCAATAAAGCTTAGAGAAGAAGGATACAGATGGGGAGGGAACCGTGGATAGAGAAGAAGGGGATAGAAGACCGAGACGAAATAGTAGAAAAAGAGAGGAAGAAGACAATAGCTCGCTAGCTATTACAAAGCCGCAGGTTTCGTTCTCCAAAAAATCATCACTACTCCATCTTTTTTAACTACAGCAAACAACCCCCATGTATAGGAAAATAAAAAACCCAACAGCCTCTTAAAAATGTCGCCCCCCAAGCATCCAATAAGAGCCAACATATCATAGAAAATAGCTAAGGGAGGGGAATGGACAGCATGGGGAACCAAACTGTCAGAAAAGTAAACAGAGAACTAAATTCTGCCTAGGAAACCAGCAGAAAACCAACAGTCGCCAAAATCTGCCTAGGAAAAAACCAACAACCACCAAAACCGTGAAAAGGGAGGGGATTAGACAACATGATAGGGGAAAACCAAACCAACGCGCAGTAGGAAAACCGTGCAAAGGGAGGGGAACGGACAGTAGCATAGGGGAACGGCTTGCCTACATAACTATGTGAATAACAAGCAAGTCTTGCAAACTCCTCTAATCCTTCACATATGGCTGACCCCGTCAATGCCTACTCCTAGTGACATGGGACTTCCTTGTTGCCTGTCCACGAGGGTTTCATGAATGGGTAGAAGTGAAGGGGAGATGGCGAGAGGGATACGGGTTCAATGTGAAGTGAGTGTGGGAGAGCAAAAGTCATCCAACACCATGCATTCAATCTAAACCATATAATTTTATAATTTTTTTTCATCATGTTATTTTCTACATTAAATTTATTGGTTTAAGAACATGATGGTATCCCATCTAGATGGCTAATACTTAGTGCTTAAGACACGTAAGAATGAAAAATACAGAAAAACTTATGCATTTGAGGGATGATGTTCATCAAAACAAATTATGACGGAGCTACATGCGAACCACTGTTTGTGTTTACTTAAGGAGACAAATTCAAATAACAAAAATAATCGAATGAACAACAAAACCTTGGTAGAATGGTAGAAGTAATTGTAGGTTAAACTCCAAAATCCATATCCCACGCTTTGTCGCAAGCTTACATCCCACAATCTCTCGAGCCATGTCCTGTATCTGTTTGTACAAATGCAAGAAATATCATAAACCCAACCAGGTAGGTTCTACTACAAGCAAATAGATGGGTTGTGTAGTTAGAGACTCATAACACGTAGTACAAATTGCCTTTCAATTTCTTGTTTTTCAGTCCCATATATTCTGACTGTCCTGATAAGAGAGAAAGTTTCTTGGGAAACCTGAAAATATTAAGCAGATAATCGGTGAGCTAAGCAGTATGCTAGTCTCATATGTTACTAATATAACTCTCTGGAACAAAATGTCTTACTTCATTTGCACGAGCAGCGAAGTCTTGAGTTAATTTTGCTACCCATTTCTGGAACCTATTTTTACAAGAAAAGAAACCCATATTATTGGATTAAACTTCAAATGTCCTAGTCAAAGTAAGAAATTAGTTTTACAGCGTGATTAATTAAATACACAATAGGCTTTGTTGGGACAAAATAAAATGGGCATTACTATTGATGAAAATAAAGCTGCTTAGTGAAAATGAGGCCGGTCATCTTCTCTTATTTCTAAAAGTTGATACTTTCAAAAGGAAGGCAATGCAATTAATATATATATATATATAATATCAGTTTGTACACTAGGTCAGGATGCTGGCCATTTCCACGATTAGACGTCTTTAAAAACAGAAAAATAAATAGCATTTAACAATGGAGCATCCAATGAACAAGAAAAGGCAAATGCTATGATGCACTGATACTCCCATTTATGAAGGCGTGTTGTATCTGACATGTCTCGAAAACGGATACGAACCCGATATGGCTCGGATACGTGTCCGATACGGCAAAAACGTATCTCACTACAATAATATTTAAATTAAAAAGGATATACGTATCGGACACGTGCATCCTATTAAATAATGAAAAATAATTAAGTTAAATAAAGCGCGCAGCCTGCATTGTATTCCAGTATTTCGTTTACGTGAGCAGGGAGCTAGGGCTTTCCGTATTTTCATTTACGCTAGCAGCCGATGCCAAAGGAGGGTGATACACAAGCAGGGAAGGCTGAAGGAGCATGCATCTTTTGTCTTATGTTTTGTCTTCGACTCTTCGTCGTCTGCTTCATCTTCTTGAGAAAAATGCGAGTAGGCGAGACGGAAGAGCCTACAGACATGACCAACGAGGCCGAAGGATCTTGCATCTTCGTCGAAGGATTTTATTTTTGAAGGCAGGAGAGGTGAAGGAACATTGAAGGTTTGTTTTCGTGCCTTCTTCATTTTCTCAGGCAGAAAAACGTCAGTCCCTTTTTATTTTCATGCATTTTGAAGGGCTATCTTCCTTCCAGTTGTCAAGTAAGAGGTGAAAGGTTACGGACTTACGGTTCACAGTTCAGCTATATTGAGCATTATAGTTCAAAAAGCAAGATAAACTCTTTTCTTTTTTTTTAACAAGCAAGATAAACTCAAAAAGGTATTCTACTACTTTTTAGGGTTTAATTTGGTTCCATAATTTGTTAATTGATTGGGTGCAACTTAGCCATTTTAATGTTTGATGTGGCTCAAGTATTTTGTTGATGCTATGATGCACTGATACTCCTAAAGGGGGCCAGCTGAACCAACTGAACCGGTCCTTATTGGACCGCTTCTGGTCTACAGGAGGCGGGCCCAAGGGGGGCGGAACCAAGGAGAGAGGGGGGAGGCTAAGTAGATGGGGCCCACACAATAATTAAGCTTTGTGTTTGAGGAAAATTTCAAATTAGGGGTTGTTTAGGAATTAAACTTTTATCATTTTGCTTTAATTAGTCTTATCTTGCTAGGGTTAGGATTATCTCGAATTAGAATCTGAAATTTGGGATCTTTGCTTTGGTTTTGGGCTCTAGACGTTGGCTAGAGATTTGGAGAGCTAAATCTTCCTCTCAAATTGAAGATTCCTTGTATCAGGTTGTTTCTCTTCTTCTATTATTGAATTTCAAGTGTTTTTCTTGATTTTTGGCGGCTATTTTCTATCAATTTTATCATATATTTTTTGGATGCTTCTAATTAAGATCTAATTATGAATACATTAATTTAAGATTCAGTTTAAGCTAACACATGTTTCATGGATAAGTATGAGTTCTGAAGCCATTGACCTTGATAATGCAGCAACAAAAAATTCAAAATCATTATAAAAAATTGTCAGGAAGATCAAAGCACAATATTTGTGTGGTCAATTCTATGAAGCAAGTTATCCAGCTCTAGCCAGGGGCCCAAGGCTAGAGACATTAACATATTTGTGATCACATATATATGTATCGTTTGAAATTTAAGTGAAGATCATATTCTGTCATTGGTAAACAACTTTTTCCCTTTCCAAATACCTCATCTAGAAGCCTCTAATTTTTCCTTGCAACAACCAGTCTTTCTTGCGGGCTTCTGATTCTCTTTCATGAAGAATCTAAGCAATAGGTTATCTCCTGCTTATTTGTCTTATCTTCCCCCTATTTGTCTTATCTCCTGCTTCTTTGCCCAAAAGCCGCCACTGTCTCTGCTCAAAAGAACAAAACTCACCACCGCCAACGTCCTTTTTCCACCCCATACCTTAAGTGTTCCAGCCCAATCCCAGAACCTACTGGCCTCTGCCAAGATACCCGAACCCTTATGCTCCACGTGAAGTTTACCTCATAGCTCATCAATCCCTCTGCTTTCTACTCTCTGTCTTCCCTAAAAACCTCACCATAATCTTAAGTACCTCCTTTTGAATAGCATATCCTCGAGCTCAAATAGTGGTACTCATAAGTCAAACAGCAATTCAATCATTGGTTTACCAAGCCAAAAATCAACTATTGAGCAACAAGTTTACTCATAATTTTCCAATAGTAACTGTTCAATCGACTTTTCAAACAACTGAACCAAACCTCAGGGAGAACTTATATCAATGCAACACAGCTTCAAGTTGTAGGCTCGCAAATAAAATAAAATATAAGAAAAATTGCAAAAAAAGAATGCGTGATCATTTATATTTTATAGTGAAGTGGAATATAATACCTATATATGCAATAAACCATAATAATCCAAAAATTAAAAGTAGATAAATTTCCTTGCCCATTGTTTGAAATTAAATATCTACATGGAAAGAAGGATTTTGATAAAGGTCACTTCTTTGGCCAAAAAATACACTTACCGTCCATAAAAGAACAGCACAGTTGCCAAAGAAGCGCAGATAAGCACCATAGATAGTGCAAGAGGCCAAGATATTATAAAAAGAGCAATCAATGCACCAGTGCCCTGTATCAAGCTCAGAATAGATAATGGCATCCTATAGCTGTCAAAAACTGTAAAACGCTATTCATATCATATATGTCACCTGAACCACATTTCGACAAATCAAGTTAAGATCATTTCCAATGACACGAGATACTTGTTGACAGTCTGAACCAAGTCTACTCGTTAAATCCCCAACTGTTTCTTCATCAAAGAGGGCCATCTCCTGGTAAGGTGGCCAAAAAAAAGAGTACTGTGTTAAAGGAAATATTAAACAAGCAGCATTACAAGCATAAAAAGCTCTTCGGGGTTCAACAAGAACCTGGAAAAGTAGAGTGGAATATAACACTTCTCTCATACGTTTAACCTGCACCAACTCAGAAAGTCAAGTTCATTGCGCCCTATAATGCAAAAACCCAGAGCTAAAATGAAATAAATGAGTACAAATCTATCAATATTTTACCAATATCATATTTGCAATGCCAAAGCAGCAACTCCGCAATCCACTGAATACAATGAAAAAATTAGTAGTCAGAAACATTTTCCCACTATTTCTTCAAAAGTACAATCAGCATTTGCGGATAATGCTTGCAGGCCAGTAATAAAGTACAAAAAACGCTTTAAAAAGGTGTTCGCGAGGAATACATAGCAGCTAACAATTTTTCATTATGCAAAAGATACTGTAAGATTTTTCAGTTTCACCACATCTAATAACTTCTGATGATGTGAAAAACTTGAGTGATGAAAATCAACATTAAGAATGCCGTTACGAGCTATTAATAAGGTCAGGAGTTTTGTTGGAGTAATGAAGTGTAGTAATTATTTATTTATTTTTTTATTGAAGAATGAAGCTTCTGAACATAAAATAAAAAAAGGAAAAAAAAAAAAAGAGACAAAAATAAACAGTTAATTGCTATATCAGGGAAAATGAAATCAACAAGAAAGAAATTGATGTGGACATCAGATCATGAAAAGTCTTTCTGAGACATGGCCGACGATCGACGGCCACAACTACGCCGATCTATTTCTGAGTCTTCATATGTATATGTTTTATTTATTTGCTTTATATATTTGTTTTAGTAGCATTTCCCGTTTTTCCCTTACTTAAGGGTTTTATCATATGTACGCCCTAAGAGCAATGCCGTCTTTTATTTCCTTTCATTGTAGGAGGCTATATATAAGCCACGTATGTTTCTTTTGAATGAATGAATGAATTACATGAAAATTCTTGCACCCTTGATTTTTGTGTGAGAGCTTGAGAGCTTGGAGAGAAATCCCTAGGAGAGGGAATCAGATCACCCACCAACATTGGAAGCGTCCGGGTTCGTGGCTCTTTTCTTCCTTATCTTTTCCTTCTCTTCTTCCCCTTTTGTCCTAGCTGTCGACCACCCTAAATCACCCTCTAGCCGCAGGCCATCCTAAGCCCTCCACCACCAAACCACCGCTCCCTCACCCCACCTTTCCCCCATAGGCCATAGCCGCCGGCCTAGCACCATCATCCAACCAACCAACATCCTCCCAACCCTAGCCGCCAACCCCTTACGCAAACCCTAGCCTAGCCGCCGGCCCTAGCCCCTTCCCCATGCCTCCAAATTTTCAAATCCCTCATCAATACTTTCCTTTCTTACTTAGTCTCTTTTGGGAAAGTTTTTATTTTCAATTATTCAAATCAAGTTTGAATTTTGAAATATTTCCTAAAATAGAGCTCTATTTTATGAAAGTTCCTAAATCAAATCCAAATTAATTTTGGATGGGATTTGGATTAATTCCTCCTTAATTTGGGATTCCCAATTGAACTAGTCTTAAATTTCTTTCTCAAAATTCCCCAACCCCATCATGATGCCACCGGCCCCCTTCTCTCTATTTCTCTCTCCCTCCACAGTAAACCCCTTCCATATTTGGCCTTTGTGTTCTAGGAAAGACTTTGAATCATATTTCAAAATAATTTGAATTTCAAAGGCTTCCTATTTAAGCCTAATCCCTTTAGGAAATAAACCCAAAAGCTGAGATTAAATCTCAGATTTAAGTCCCAATTAGAATTAATGCCAAGATCCTCATTCATTGAAATGTGGACATCTTTCCCCTCAATGAATGCGGACACAATTCCCCTCTCTCCCTAGGTCGGCCCCTTCCCTCTCTCGCCTCTAAATCATCTACTCCACTATACAACCCAAAACTCTTTTCCCCCAATCCCTTCAGCCCAAGCCACCTCCACCCAAACCCTCCCACACAGTTTTCACCCAGTTTCTGAAATTCCTGGGTGCTGTCCAAGATATTTCAGCAAGAAAAACTACTGTCGTGCTCTCCAGGAACCTCATGTTTGCTGTCCTGCATGTTCACAGCCTCTGTCCAGGAAATTTCGGCAAGACAAACTGCTGTTCTGCTCTCCAGACACCTCCTGTTTGCTGTCCTGAAAGTTCAGAGCTGCTGTCCAGAGATTCCAGCAGGTTTCTAGTGTCGTTTCGCCAACCGGAAGACTCCCATTCGCTGCCCAGAAGATCCCCACACGGCTGTCCACTCACGGGACTACTTCAAGATCAGCCACCAACCTCCGGAACTTCTTCCTGGCATTGCAAATCATACTTAAAAACTTGACGATGGTGAACTCTTCCCCAAGTTTCCTATCTTCCTAGTCTATTTTCAATTGTGGCTATATTTTAATTCACAACGATCATCTTTGTTCTCCTTTGCTAAAGCTTAGTGATCTAGAGAGTTGAATGAGGGATTCTTGTATAGTGACTAGTCTTATTGTTAGCATAGGGATTTTTTATGAAAACCTTCCATGTATGCACATTTTGAGTAATTGACTATTTTAGGATCTTAACCTTTACACATGTGATTTGGCCTAAGCTTGTTTTATTGCCTTATTATTTTGTCTTATCGCTTAATATCAATATAAGTTTATTTACTATTGTCTCTAAAATTTAAGCGTGCCAGGATCCTATATCAAATATCATTTTTGCATTTATGTCCTGCATCATAAATGGTGTAAAATTTCTGGTCTCAGCAACATGATAATAACAGTCTTACAAGCATGGATGCTGACAACATATCATATGTTGCGAAGTACATCCTACAAACAAACATAGCCAGATAATATTTGCATGAAACCTTAACAATAAGAAAATATGTGAAATAAACTTGTAGTGAATCAAACATCATACTTCCGGATGATTTTATAAAAATTTGGAAAAAACAAGGAGGGGCGGTAGAACAAGAAAATCGTTGAAAACGTTAACCTGCATATTCCAGATACCAAACACAATGAAAGTAGGATCTTTGCATTCTTGTAGAACATCATGCTTTTGCCACTTTGTGCAGAAAAAATAGACGCTGTCAGGAAGTGCGGTATTGCTATTTCTGAGAGCTGCAATTTGAATGAAGAATTAGCATAGAAAATAAATAATAAATAAGACAGCAATTTACTGGTGTGTAGAACTTCCTCTTAGAACAGAATACTCAAACTCATGCCAGTAAAAAGGTCATTGCAACTAGCATGCAACATAAAGAGCCTAGCATTAATTGAACATATTGCATGATCCCCTAAAATGTTTGGTACATTGCAATGTGCCTTATGTTGAAAGAAAGTTGCATATGGTATGTCGGATCCACTATGTTGTATGTAAGGTATGTTCATTGCATTATACCTTCACGATAGGATTTGAGACCCAAGTAGTCCTTATCTCGGGATTAAAAATTATGGCAAATTGAACTTTGAATGTAACTTATAATGGGTTTGTAGTCGGCACTCTCAATAAAGATACAGTACAACCAATTTGACTCAAAATTCTTCAAAATTTTAAATTCCTCAAAGATTTATTAAGACTATGCTTACCATTTGAATGGTCTGACTTTGTTATAAATATTAACCTTTTTTGTAAGCAAAGAATACAATGGATGTTAGTTCCTTATGAATAAAGAATTAACATGTAAGCTTTCCATGGAAGTTCTTAATCAAAGAATGAGGCTAGGATTCTTCTACAACAACAACAACATCAAGCCTTTATCCCACTACGTGGGGTCGGCTACATGAATCCTTTTTCTCCATTGTGTCCTATTAAAAGTCAAATTCTCGTTTAAATCTAATAAAGAAAGGTCATTCCTAATATTTTCTAACCAAGTCTTTTTAGGCCTACCCTTACCTTTCTTAACACAAGTCAAATCTAATACCTCTACTCTCCTAACCGGGTCATCGGAAGGCTGCCTTTTTATGTGACAAGGCTAGGATTCTTCTGAAATGCTTTTTTTGGCTCATTAGATCCTACAGACCTTATAATTTTATTATCTCTCTACTATTTACTACAAAAAATGGTAAACTTGAATTATGGATGTCAACCTTAGAGTCAAAAGATTTTCATTTAAGTAAATCTAAAGCCAAATACACGGAGTGTAATTTTAGTAGTAATAGATCTAATGGGGGGTTTGTGACTTGAGCAATCAAGTCATTAATAAGAATACATGTTTTAGATATCTTGGGTCTATTATTCAGAATGATGGTGAAATGGATGGTGATATTATTAGTAGAATTCAAGTTGGATGGATGAAGTGGAAGAATGCATCGAGTTTATTGTGCGATAGAAAAGTATCACTCAAACTTAAGGAAAAATTCTATAAGATGGTAGTTAGACCTGCAATGCTTTATGGCGCAGAATGTTGGCCATTAAAAGAGCAGCATAATATTAAGTGTTGCGGAGCTGAGGATGCTTAGGTGGATGAGTGGCTTTACTCTTAGCGACAGGATACGAAATGAGCATATACGTGAAAAGGTTGGAGTAGCTCCGGTGGCAAATAAGATAAGAGAGAGCCACCTTAGATGATTTGGTCACATAAAACGTTGGCCTTTCGATGACCCGATTAGGAGAGTAGATGTATTATATTTAACCTATGTTAAGAAATGTAGAGGTAGAACTAAAAAGACATGATTATAAAATATTAAAAATGACATTTCTTTATTAGATCTAAATAATAATTTAACTCTTAACCAGACAAAATGGAGAAAAAGGATTCATGTAGCCGACCCCATGTGGTGGGATAAAGGCGTGTTGTTGTTGTTATTTACTAAATCTAAGATTTCTCAAATTCTGCGAAAACAGAGATTTAGCAAATCTTGAAGTGATTTTTTTTTTTTTCATTTTCTCTTTGCTCGCTTTCAACTAGTAGGGCATAGAACTACATCTCCTACTCCTTCACTTCCTTTATTTAATCCTAATTAGCTTTACAATAAAATATTCAACAATTATGATTAACATCTAAATTACATATTAATTAACTTCTGTGAATCAAATCACATCATTGATTTAATTTACATCTTAAATCCTAAAAATAAAATTCAAATAGTTTATCAAATTTTATAATATTAATTATGCAAAAAAACATTCAGGATAAAAAATCAATAGGATTACTAAATCCGAATTTATGGGATTTACTAAATTCTACTTATGCGGCTTCATTACTCTATGACACTTCTTACTTTTCTTGCCATATGCTTCGAAGTAGAACAAATGTCCTTCAATCTGCACATTTCATCAAGCATTTTGCAGGCCTAAAGGGTTATTTGGCTACAAGATTTAATGAAGAGCTTGCTAAGATTTAGGCTAAATCTTGCTAAAAAACTTTTTGAACCATCTAAATCACATTTCCTTTTTAATTCAAGTTGTCCTCCTATTCCAGGCTAAATATGGGATTTAGTAAATCCTGTGAAAATAGGATTTAAAAGATTTGCACCACCATTCTTCAACATACATATTCTTGTTCTTCATTTAAATCCTAAATTTTAGAAGTAATTGTCAAATAGTTTACCTCGATTTAACCAAATTTAGCATACATCATGCGAAATAATTTTAAGCATTTCACGCTTCTAGAATCTAGTAAATCAAAATTTGCAAGATTTACTAAATCCCAATTAAATTAAATCCCATTTGTAGCCAAACAGAAAGTCTACGCGCCAACCTTCTAAACTCCAACTATCCATTTTATAGAGATGATGAAAAAAAATTTACTTAACTGCCTAAAAATATAAAAAGAATCTTCATTTATCATAACCAGGAAAAAGCCCCAATGAAAGAAGTACATACGGACGCAATGAAGAGAGATGCAAACGCCAAAAAGATCACACGTCTGCCGCCCGACACCAGAAACCACATCCGCTTTAAAGCCTGCGCTACAGTTACATTCTTACTCCATCGCCCTTTTCCCTCCTCCACATATTCGTTTCCTTGGAGCAACCACCAGCTACCGCCTGGCAAGAACTGTCGCCAAGCTCGCAGCCTCTCGCGAACCCCCTCAATAGAGGAATCAGTAACCTGATTCGGAATCCGACTGGTGGTAAATCCATTCACATTAGAGGATGACTGAGAATACACCACCCTAGAAGGAGGAGCTAGCCCCCGGCGACGACGGCGCCTGCAGAATAGGAGCAAGAGCGGAGGAGGGGAGAGAGCATGTCTGATGATTTGTGGAGATTTATTAGAGCTCTTCTGAAACAGGTAAGGGCGATGGCTTCCGCTGATTCCGTCAGCGGTCTGAATGACCGGAGGGATGGCGGCTGCCGGAAGAAAAAAAACCACCATTGTTGACAAGAGCAAAGATATTAGACTTGCAGATCAGCGTCCAGAGCTCCGCCGTATCCCTAACCTACCACCGTTCTCAATCGCCGATCAGCGCCCCTTTGTTTTTGAGATTTCAGTTTACAATAATTAAACTATTTTTTACTATATATATATATATAGCTTCATACTGACTCAACCAATCCATGCCCAGAATTACATCATACGATGAAATCGGCAACCGAATCAAACTTGATTTCCACTTCTTGCCAGCAATCTCGATCTCACACAAACAAAATTGCCGAGCAATCAAAGGATTCCCAGCCGGTAAAATCACAGACAAAGAAACCGGAAGTAAAAGAGAATCCAAACGTAAAGCCTCAAAACAGTGCTCGGACAGAAAAGAATGACTCGCTCCAGAGTCAAACAAAACACGACAGGGCTGATCAGAAATGTAAATCGTACCTGTCACAACATCGGGAGCATCTCGAGCCTCCTGCTGACTCAAGCTGTAAACTCGTGGCTGAACTGGAACAGGAGCTGAAGCAACGGAACTACTCTGCTCCCTCTGAACAGTAGGTGGTCTCCGTGGTGCAGAACTAGAACCACCACCTCTTCCAGCAAATCCCTCAGGGCGAGGAGGAACAGTCCTCGGTCTTCCTGCTGAACCGGCAGGTCTGACAAAGCCCTCAGATCGCTGATCAAATCCCATCTGCGGACACTCTGCAATCCGATGTCCTGACTGACCACATCGGAAGCACAGACCAGCCATCCTATAACATTGGCCGAAGTGTCGCCGTCCACAGTTCTGGCACACAGGTGCCGAACTGACTGATCCCGAACTCGTCGTACTGGTAACAGTACCAGACGATCCTCCGCTCCTTCTGGAATCTCCAGATCCAGAACCGGAAACAAATCTCCTCTTTCCGGAGGAACCACTGCCAGATGCCTCGCCTCCAAACCTCTTCCTACTCGCAGTCCACCGCTGCTGAGTAGCCATCAAGTCGTTCTCTATCAATCGAGCTCGCTCCACAAGCTCGGAGAAATCAGTAATCCGGAATGGTATCAGGGGCTGCCTCAAGGTATCTCGCAATCCCCTCAGAAATCTGTAACATCTCTCAGCAGAAGTGCTAACCAGCTGCGGAGCGTACCTGGCTAATGCAGTAAACTCAGCCTCGTACTGCATCACCGTCTTGCTCCCCTGAACAAGCCTCAGAAAGTTCTCCTGCATCTGCTGTCGTGCAGAAGGGGGAACAAACCAATCTCGGAATACCTCAGTGAACTCTTCCCAAGTAATCAAAGAGTTCAGTCTGCCCTGAAATCTGGCTGCCTGCTGGCCGTCCCACCAGTGCTCAGCCTCTCCGTCTAACAGAAAAACTGCTAACGGTACCTTCCTGTCTGACGGACACTGCATCCCGTCAAAGGTCTTCTCCACTCTCCTCAGCCACTCTTCAGCAGCTCTGGGCTCAACAGCGCCCTCAAACCTCGGAGGTTTCAACCTCAAAAACAACTGCAAATGTCTATCCAGGTCATCAGATCTGACAGTAGAAGCTCTACTCTGAGTCTCGCTCATCATCTGAGCAACCAGCGAAGCAAACTGAGAAAGCGTATCAGCACCGACCACTGGGGCTGTACTCCCCACTGGTGCTGCCTGAT
This sequence comes from Dendrobium catenatum, assembly GCF_001605985.2. Lineage (NCBI taxonomy): Eukaryota > Viridiplantae > Streptophyta > Magnoliopsida > Asparagales > Orchidaceae > Dendrobium > Dendrobium catenatum. The sequence continues at coordinate 941,178 of NW_021463285.1, forward strand.
CGGCACTCTGACCATCTGTCATGTCTGGGTCTGGCTGATCCATACAGAAAAATCCAGAAAATCCGGAAAAACTATCACAAAAACAACAAAAATAAAAAGCCAAACAAATCAAAATTACCCCCCAGACAGACTTACTGATCACTTCCTATAGCTCTGTTTCACAAAATTCTCAAATTCCAAAACCATTGCTCTGATACCAAAAAAGCTTGTCACGACCCGACCCGAGACGAGACGGATCCCGCCCGTGCTGGATCGCGACGGAGCTGCACTAACCAGGATCTAGCTTTGGAATTTGGTTCGGAACTGAATCTTCCAAATAATTAATTCACACAGACTAACAAACACAGAGCTACTATGTATCATCAAATGCAGCGGAACAAAACATCTATCCGATTTCATTTCCTCAAAACAATCATCTACAGAACAGTACATGGCTTTCGACAGAAAGAAAGACAGAACAGAAAAGCCATGACTGTACAAAATCAAAAGTACAAAAGTACCTATACTGATCAGACTCTGAACTAATCCTGGACTTCCTTGCCTTTCCCCGAACCTGAAAACCACCAGAAAGCAAGGGTGAGCTCAACAGCTCAGTAAAGCAACAAACCTCCAATCAAAATCCTCAGAATCTCAAAACCAACACAGCAGACAAATCCGTACAGAATCGAAACAGATTCGGACAGATATCAAATCAACAAAACTGTACGGAAATGGAAGTTGTATCAAATCAGAAACATAACAGATCAGACATATCAGATCAACAGAATCAGAATCGTACAGATCATATCGGAACAGAACAAATCATATCAGAATCATGTAGCAGATATCAGATATTTAATTAATAGCTAAATTCCCTGACACTGACTGAATCTCATAGGATCCAGGCCACTTATGCCTCCCTTTGTGCTCACGGCACCAAAACAGATCAGATCAGATGTGCTTATAGCACCAGAATACATATATAGTGCATATAGCACCTAAACAGATTGTTTCCTCGGATCCGGAACAGAACAGATATCAGATTTCATATTGAGCTCATTTCAGAATTCCCAGACACTAACTGAATCTCATAGGATCCAGGCCCCTTATAACTCCCTTTATATAGCATATACAGATAGCATATCAATTCAGAAGATTTCCGGACAAAACAGAAATTACTCAAAAATCGGGCAGCACAACGGCAGTATACAGAATTTACACAATTTTCCTGAAAATCAAAATTCACCAAATTCGCACAGAATATAGATATCAACATTTTAGAACATTTATTCTACTGCACAGATAAATTCCAATTTCACAGAAAAATCTGGTCGACTAAAAACACAGTCGAATCAAAAATACCCGGACAAAAATCTTCAAAAAATAACCAAAATGTGCACACTCGGCACGTCAACAATATACAGAAAGTTACGCGGTAAAAACTGAGCCAATCAACAGATACGGACAAAAATCATTAACGAAAACGAAATCCGGACAGAATATACCGCCAAACACGACGGTTCTGAAAATTGAGAAAGGCGGAATGTGCCTTACCTCGAGCACAGCAATTTCCTCAACAGCCACTTCGGGCGAAAACTGCTCCGCGTCGTCCGAAAATCCACTTTTCCACTTTTTCCTTCGTTTTTCTCTCTCCTCAACTTTTTCTCTCTCTTCAAAATATCTCATTTCTATATATATCCAGACTGATCGTCCTGGACGATCGAGCTTCGTACCAGACGATCCATGAAGAGGAATTATTTCGTCCAGACGAAAATTGAATATCGTCCCCGGCGAAGGGTTCTCTGACTTATTTTCGTCCAGACGATCCTGATTTCGTCCAGACGAACCATACAGCCAAACATGATTTTCTCTGCACAACCTGTACCGATCGTCCCGGACGATCCGACTTCGTCCGGACGAACCTGGAGCAAAAACTGATATTACATCACGAACCAAGCACGCTTTTTAAGGCAGACCACAGGCATGTGTTGGAGTTCGCAGACAGCCGAGCAGCGGAGGCTCGGGGGTCATGAGTTCGTGGAATATTGCAATCTGAGGATCTCGGGAGATGGTTGTTCACGGAAGGCGACCAGACCATCGGAGGCATGTCGAGCAGCTCGAAATTGTTTACAGATGGATGAGTCGAGTTTGAGCTTGTTTTTGAGCTCGACCCTGTTAGTGAACCCATACGTGTGGAACTAGTTTACTTATATTGTTTCCTTGTAACATTTTATTCATGACGTTTTCGATTTATACTACCACTGTAAACACCTGCTAGATAATGAAATACACATTTCTGTCTTCATTCATCTGTCTCTCTATTTGGTTATTCTCTATATCTCCGCCAGCTAGGGGCTCTTCATGGTATCAGAGACGATCCATGGCAGACCAAAACTCGGTGACCTCCCACCTCCCCAACTCCTCTCTCTCCTCCTCCTTCGTCGAATTCACAGTGTCGACGCTGCTAAAATTCTTGATATCAAATCTCAAGAATCTTATTCCAACTCAACTCACCGTCGACACCTATGCAATCTGGCGCCTTCAACCCCTTCAGCATTTCACGGCCAACGGGTTCGCCAGACATCTCACTGGTACCTCCATCTGCCCCACCGATCCTTCCCATGCTGACTTCACGGTTTGGCATCTTGTTAACAAGAACTTAATCTCTGCTCTCTTCTCAACTATATCCCCTTCAATTCTCCCTTACATGCTCCCTTCCTCCACTGCCCACAACGTCTAGACAATTCTTGAGAAACGCCTCCAATCTTTAAGTTGTTCGAGTGTTATTCAACTCAAAAATGAGTTACACCATTTCCAGCTTAAAGACTGCTCTATGTAGCAATACCTTGTGAAAATCAAGCATATCGTAGACACTATAGCCTCCTTTGGATCCACAGTGGATCCTGAAGACGTCTTTCTTTATATTCTTAATGGTCTCCCATCCACCTACAACTCCTTTAAAACAGCCATCCAAATCTCGCTCCTTCCCGTCGATCTTGATACCCTTTACTCACTTCTTTGCAGCGAGGAAATTCATGTTCAATAAGAACTTCAAAAAGACACCATCTCCTCCACTGACACACTTCCTCTCTACTCTGCCCCCAATTCTTCTCGAGGACGCAACCAAAAAAGGTTCTTTAAAAACAAGAACAACTCTACGTTGTCCGTTCCCACTGCTTCCTTACCTCCTCATCCCCTCGTCAATCCAGCAGCTCGACCAACGTGCCAAATCTGCGGTAAAAATGGCCATGTAGCCATAAATTGTTGGCATCGTTGTAACTTTAAATATGCCCCAACCAACTCATGGCAATCACGTGCTATGTTAGCCCAGCCATCGCCCAATTTGACCCAAGATTAGGTTCTTGACTCTGGGGCATCGACTCATCTCACTTAGGATGCTACAAACATCACATATTTAGCTTCTTAAAGGGGTTATGACATGATTTCAATAGTCAACGGCTCATCGTTACCTATTCACATCATCAGACAAGGCATTCTCCCGCTATCGGACACATAGCGTAAGCTACATCTGTGTAATCTCCTTCACGTTCAATCCTTAACCCACAATATTTTATCCATTTCAAAATTAACATCCGATAATTATGTATGCATTTATTTTGATTCTAATGAATTCACTATTAATGATAGGCATGATCATCGACCACTTCTTCATGGGCATCTTTGTAATGGTTTCTATCAACTTCGGCTCTCCCCTCCTACCACATCTACAACTCTTCAGGCCACCACAAATTCACCTCAACTGTGGCACGCTCGCTTAGGACATCCACATAAAAATTTGATTTTCATTTTTAGCTCAGTTCATTCCCGATATTACCTCTGTACCTTCATCTTTTTTCTACAAATATTGTAACGTGGCTAAAAGCCATAAACTATCGTTTAATAACATCATTACTATTTCTTCTTCTCCCTTTATGATTCATTCTGATGTTTGGGGCCCTGCTCCATAACCATCTTTAGATGGATTTAAATACTACGTTCTCTTTATCGATGATTACACGAGATTCTACTGGATATACCCGATGCATTCTAAACAAGAAACATTTATGAAATTCAAGAATTTTTGCAACCTCATCGCAAATCAATTTACCTCCACCCAAAAAATCTTTCGCTCCGACGGGGGTGGCGAATTCACCAACACTAAATTCAAACTCTTCCTTCAGGAAAAAGGAATAATTCATCAGATAAGTTGTCCCCATACCCCTGAGCAGAATGGCTTAGTCGAGCGTAAACACAGGCCCTTACTTGATCTCACTCACACTCTTTTACATGCCTCATCTCTTCCACATCACTTCTGGGCCGAAGCTCTCTCCACCACAAATTATCTTATCAATTGCCTTCCTTCCAAATCCATCTTCTTTCAAACTCTGTATCAATGCCTTCATGGATAGGTTCCCACGTACTCTCACCTTCACACGTTTGGAGATCTCTATTTTCCCTGGCTAAAACCATACACTTTAAATAAACTCTCTCCCTAATCTCAACAATGTATCTTCTTATGATACTCTTCCACTCACAAAGGATACAAGTGCTTCAATACAATCTCCGACAAAACTCTCATTTTCAGACACGTCATATTCCATGAAAACATATTCCCCTACGTATCTGTCCCTCCCAACAACACTACTCCCACGGATCAATCAAATAATTTCATCTCCCCACTTTTATTGATTCCACACTCAACCATCCCTACCACATCGAAAACATGTTCAACAAATCTCAACTTTCACTCTTATGATAACACATCTCAACCAAATTCCTTTCCACTCACATCAAATTCCCTCTCCACATATTCCTCTCCGTCCACAACCATCCACCCACCATCAGGATCATCCCATCAACCTTATCAACTCGCCCCAGCACACCCCATGACAACTAGACTAAAATCAGGCATCACTAAGCCAAAGCAGATCTTCGTTCTTCTAGCAAACACATCGTCTCAGACAGCCCCCACAACATATTTTCAGGTCGTCCAACATCAGCATTGGCATTCGACTATGTTAGCTGAATTTCTTGCTTTACAACAACAATGAACCAAGTCCTTAGTACCTCACCCCGCCAACAAACCAGTTCTTGGGGGCAAATGGAAGTACAAAATAAAAACTCTACCATCCAGAAAAGTAGATAAATACAAAGTAAGACTAGTGGTTCAAGGCTTCTCGCAGGAATTTGACATCAATTACAATGAAACTTTCAGTCCAATTGCAAAAGTACCAATCATACGAATTTTACTTACACTCGTTCTTCAACTGGACGTCTCAAATGTCTTTCTCCACGGTGAACTCTCTGAAGATGTTTACATACGGAAACCACCCGGTTTCACTGACTCGCAATTACTCAATCATGTCTGCAAGCTCCTCAAGTCTCTTTACGGATATAAATAGGCTCTGCGACAATGGTTCCAGAAACTTACAACCTTCCTCCTTCAATTCAGCTTCTGGTTTAGTCGCTCTGATCACTCCCTTTTTCTTTACACATAAAAAATATTCATTTATATTTTCTCATATATGTTGATGATATTCTTCTCACTAGCATCGATAATGAAACCATCCACGTCTCCTAACTCACATGCATTCCACCTTCAAAATCAAGCAAATGGGCGACGTTTCCGGAATTCAAGTTACCAAAACTTAAACTGGATTTTTCCTCCACCAACAACATTATGCCACCAATTGCTTGAGAAGTTAGGATTCGCCAAATGTAAACCCGCTCCAACACCAATCACCCCCAAATCAAAGCACGACAACACTTCAACTCAACTATACATGGACCCTCAGCTTTACCGCACGCTAGCTGGCTCTCTGCAGTATCTCTCCATAACACGACAAGACATCGCTTTCTCCATCAATTCAATTTGCCAACATATGCACAATCCCACCACATCAGATTTTAACTCTCTTAAACATCTACTCCGCTACATTAAAGGCACCTCTCACTTCGGTCTCATGCTTACCCGCAGAGACCTTCAGCTTTGCACCTTCGTTGACGTAGATTGGGCTGCGGATTCTTCAGACCGTAAGTCCATATATGGGTTCTGTACATTTCTTGGTCCTAACATCATCTCCTGGTCTTCTAAGAAACAGACCACCTTCACAAAATCATCTACCGAAGCTGAATACAAGGAACTCTCTACCACCGTCTCAGATGTTCTATGGCTTCGTCGCCTCGTCGAAGAACTTCAAATATCTCAAAATTCGCCTACCACTATTCACTGCAACAACACATCCGCCATCTCTCTTGCTCATAATCATGTATTCCATGCCAGGACAAAGCATATTGAGATAGATCATCACTTCATCCGCGAGCATCTCAATTCCGACAACATAACGATCGTTCATCTCAGCTCAAGTGATCATATCGCAGACATTTTCACCAAGCCACTACCCACGACAAGGTGAATCACCACACTTTGTAAAAAAAAGAACATTCATCAGACGAATGATCATTTTTGCGGGGGCATGTTAGTGAACCCATACATGTGGAACTAGTTTACTTATATTGTTTCCTTGTAACATTTTATTCATGACTTTCTCTATTTATACTACCAATGTATTCACCTACTAGATAATGAAATATACATTTCTTTCTTCATTCCTCTATCTCTCTGTTTGGTTCTTCTCTCCGTCACCGCCAGCTGGGGGTTCGTTCAGACTCGACCTCAAGCTTAAGTTCGAACACAATATTCACCTTGTTTTTTTTGGAAAGATTTACAAATCTAAATTAGCCTTGATTTGGAAGATTTTAATGGCTCATTATTGTAATTGATTATGAAATGCATTATTTCCATAATTAAGTTTATTTGATTGGAGATTTAATTGATGCATTAATTAAGGGGTCAAATTATCACATTAATTAGGGATTTTATTGAAGATTTGATTGATGCATTAATTAAGGATATTTAATTATTGTATTTATTAGGGATTTGATTGACATTTAATTATAATTATATTAGGAAGCTTTTTTCTAATTTACTTTGACTCAAATCTATAAATAGAGCCTTGATGGCTGCTCTTGAATTCATGAGAGGTGAGAGAGCTTGAGAGCTATTGTAATTCACTATTATTCTCCTATATAATGAAATCACAATCCCCTCCCCATGGACATAGGCATCTTTGCCAAACAATGTCAATCACCATCTTCTTTGTGATTAATTGAGCTGTGATTTCTGATTTTTTTGTATCCACTGTGTTTGTTTGCACAACATGCCTAACTCGAACTTGACTTGACTCGTATACACCCCTACCTTATACATAAGTTGGCCTCCATGACTTATCATACAACCCAGGGTGTAACATGCCAATCATTTTCTCGATTTTCTAATTCTTCAGAATAATAATTATAATTTAATTTTAACAAAATACTTAGGAACTTAAAATTCATATTTTTAAATACATTCTACTCAAAATACAACTAATTGAGTCAAAGAACTGTTAAAAAGTATTTTTAAAAAATAAATAAATTTTCATTTTATCAAAGTTCAAACTGTTGCTAATTTGACAGCAACCATCCACAATCAAATTTATTTTCCAATCATGAAGAAAAAAAAAAGGATAATGTTGAAATGATTGGCTTGCAGTCTTCAACTGTTCAACTTTCTCATAATTAATATTCCTTCATACAGTTATAGCTTAAAGCGAGAAAAGTTAAACAAATTTCAAACAACTTGAATCAATCAAACAGTTCAAAAGAAAAAAAAAAAAAATCTCTTTTTTCACCACCACCCTATGTTTCTAGCTAGCTAGAATCGCGCATTCTCAAATCCATGTAAATCACCCACTCGGCTCATCGACTTTCTTAAAATCGCCACCTTGGCAAGCTGCTCGGCGGCACGCCAGGCCGAGGTAGGCGTCAGTTGATCCGAAGGCCGCGCCATTGAAGACGACGATGGAAGCTGTTGCCGCCTGTGCCGCCGCTGGATTTCCGACAGCCTTAGCTCTAGGCTGGTAACATACTTTTGGTGGTGAGAAGGGACGGAGTTGGATTGTAGCAGTAGAGTTCGAGCTGTGGAGAGAAGATGTGCGGCTGTTTCTAAGTCATTGTGGTCGGCAAGGCGGCGAGATTCAACCAGAGCTCGGGTTGTGATGAATAAGTTGCGGAGCTCTCGAGAATTCACGGCCATAGGCGAAATTTGGCGCAGAGATGGCAAGACGAGCGATCTCTCCTGACAAAGAACCAATTCCCGACTGGTCGGATCTCGATAGCAGCATTTGTAAAATAAAAAATCATTCCTTTGCTGTTGAGGCGCCGCCGCCGGTAGTCTCAGCTCCACAAGAAGCTCTCTTTTTTCATCGGCGTAGAAATCTCCCAATCTAACCGATATGGCGCCATTTCCACCTTGTCCCTGCGATATAGCGAGCCCAACACATCCTTCTCCCCCGCCGCCGCCGCCGCCGCCGGGGGTTCCATGCGAATAAATTGAGGAGACGAAGGCAGAGGGGAAGGTGAGCTGGAGATGAACGTCTTGAAGAACCAGGCTGACCAACCCGCTCACGCACTTAGAAAAAACATCTTCGACATGGTTAACGCCGCCGCTGCCGAGCTCGGTGGAGCATCCGATGGGGATTTCAAGATGGGCGAAGCGTGTGGCTACGTTGTCTGTTGAGGAAGGAATTGGATTGCGGAGATGCTTTTCCATATCAGTTTCTTCCTCCCGTAGTCTTGGCGAGGAATCAGATGACCCCTCTTTCCCTCGCTTCTGCTCCTGATGACTGTCAGAGAGAAGCATAATGGTTGCCACTGGATTACGCTCCCTTCTATCCTCAAGCACTTTAGTTGCCTTCCGGAGGGCGTGGCCAATGCATCGACAGTCGCCCTGCACACCATTATCTCCACGGCCGCCGCCGCTGCCGCAGACTATAAGCCTGTCGACGATCTGCCGAGCAGAACGTTGGCCCTGCCTTGACATCCTTACAAGAGGGAGAAGCCGCTTGGCTCCGGCCGAGAAAGCGACTATGGAGAGGCGGTCGGATGAGCCCAATGAAGAGATTAATAGGCGCATCGCCCTCTTCAACATCTGAAGCTTCGCCGTCGACGTCATGCTTCCGCTCACATCAAGCACTGTAACCAGATCTATAGGAGCTCGACAAGATGGATCAAGTACCGAAGCCGCTACCTTGGAAACAGATCGCTGAGCAAAAGCCGGAGCTTTTACTCTCAGTAAGATGACGTAGCTCTGATGATTACGATCTGCGGAGACCAGAGCTGCTTCCGGCAACACAACTACCTCCACGCCACAACCACCTACTTCAACTCCGTTTCTTCCACAACTGATTCCTCCTTCTGCCTCATCTTCAAGATCAGCTTCTGGTATCGGATTGAAGTGATGGCCGCCACCGCCTTGGGTTGTCGAAGAAAGTAGCAGAGGCTCGTCGTCATCGTACAGCTTGTTATTGCCTGATTGCTTTAGATCGTTTTCTCCACCGCGTTGGATCCTGGCTTTGCTAGTGTGGCTGAAATTATTAAAATCTTTATTGGTGGAAGAAGGCGGGAGTGGCGCTGCCTGCGAATGAGCAGAAGATAGCAAAGGAACCTCGCGCCATGAAGCAGAGCAGACAGGGCAGGAGAGACAACCAGCCTGGTTTCGGCTCTGGTTACGGACATGAGTGGAGATGCAGGGAAAATGGAAGGAATGGGAACACTCCGCAGTGAAAACGGCGGTTCTTTGGCCCGTTCTCACGCTCTGAGAGCATATTCCGCACCGGCTCTGCAACCAAAATCAGCACAGCGTAACGCCATCAGTACAGATTCCAAATCGAAGGAGAAGAAAAAGGATAAATACTATGCTACAAGATAAGATTTTTATAAAAATCAAAGTGGGGAAAGGGCAGGGTAGATCCCAAGCGTATATATAGCAGAGAACGAGAAAAAAAGATGGACAGAGAAGAATCAGAAGAAAAAGGTAAAAGATAAAGCTTTTCAGTTCCATTTTCTAATGAGAGGACGAAATCACAGAAGATATTTTTCATAATTGCGACAATCTGCAGGGTAACATTAATAAGCAAAAAAAGAATGATCTTGATTCTTATCCTAATCACCAGATCCATCCGATCCAGCTCGCAGATGCCCATTTGAGCTTAGAATCAAAACTAATTAGAAGATTCGAGAACAAAACAAAGGAAAGAACTTTGCTTTACCCGAGAAAGACGAAGCGTAGCCTTCAACAAGGCGAATCTGGAAGGGGAACGAGGGGAAGCAGGGTTCGAGCGCGTTAGTAGCAGTCTCGGGCTTCCCTTAACACCAGCAGAAGACGGAGGCGGCGGGGTGCACGGTGTAGTAAAGTCGCCGTTTTTACAATGATGGCCGCTCATACTATCCAATGCTGGCGACAGCAACGGATGCTCCGACGAAGCCTCCCCCGTCCGGCAACGCAGGCGGAGCGAAGATGAATTGCTGCTTCCGCCCCCGGAGAAAACTCCGAACTTTGCGCAGCTTCCGGGGCTGTGACTCGGATTGCTCGGACTCGAAGAAGCGCTCAACTGCTGCCGAACTCGCCGGTGATCCTGCCGCTTCTCCGTCGCCACCGCGTTTTCTGGATCTCGAGGAATGGATGTACAGAAAGCTCTCCGCCAGCCCGTTCCCATCCCTCTCCCTCTCCCTCTCCCTCTCGCTCTCTTTCCCTCTCTCTCGCTTTTGATCTTCAGCGATCTCTTGCTCTCAGTGACTCGGTTCTTCTGTCAAATGAACGACGCAGGCCCATCCGCTTCTTTTTATGGCTAAATTGCAGAATCGGGCTCGTAAACTTCATGGTTGACAAATCAAGCCCTTTACTCAAATTACAGGCGCATTTGTATCCGTGAACAGAAGCAGGAAAGTGACCGGGCAAGAGTAATTAGAAAGTGACAAAATGAATGTGGAAAGAGAAAATAAATTGGGGAATCTATTTTTGTTAAAAATTATTAGAATATCGAATGAGTTGAATCTAACAGCTCATTTTAAGATAGCCTATATCTTCAACTTTAATGTGGCACTAATAATGACATCTTTTTAATGATTTAAAAACATGATCACATTTTTGGCATAGAAATAGACTTCTTAATTAATAATTATTATGAAATTAATATAATTATTATTATTATTATGAGTAGTAAATTTTAAATGTTAATAGAATTTGAGAGGAAGGGAGAAAGAGAAGAGGTATCAACTGTTGAATTATGATTTTAATTATACATAAAAATATATTAGTGTAATTTATGAGGGAATTATTTGAAGTTTATATTATAATTTTGAAATGAATTTAAAAATTTTAGAATTGACCTGTTTCGTATTAGAATATACTTACTATATATATTATACGTGTATTGATCATAAAAATATGCTTACTATATATATTAAAAATATTGATCAAAAGGTATTGAATAAAATTATGTACGCTTTAAATAAACTTAATCATAAAATGACCTGTCAATACACGTACATTTATCATATTTTGGAGTCATTTTTTTTCGAAGTCATTTAGTAAGTTTTGACATGAAGAATAAGCTCTTGAACCTTAGAATGAAAAATTCTTTTTGAATGAAGATATAAAAGGAGCTAATTTAGAGAGAGAGAGAGAGAGAGAGAGAGAGAGAGAGAGAAATTATTATATGTAAATATATTATCTAGTCCCACTACATTCTAGTTAGGTGAGTGATAATTTCAGAGAAAAAGAAACATGAAGTGAAAGGATAGGAGAGGGAGATAACAATGAAATGTACCACCAAAGTCAAAAATATGATCTTTATGATGGCACCTCCCACTTAGTTGATGAAGTGAATCATTAGATGTTGATATACTCACAATAAGTATGATATGCTAACTATTTTATTTACACCTACTACTTCATCCACAATATTATAACAAAGAGTCAATAAATTTATCTTTATTTTATCATTTATAGTATCAATTTTTTTAAAGGTCTCATTCATAATTATTTTTAATTAAATTTTCTATAAAAATTATATGAAATAAATTACTTATTTACTAGCTAGGTTAGGGTGCCACACAAGTAACATAATGCCTACTTGAGATCCCTCCAAAAAAGCTAAACACTTTTTGTTAGGCATTAAAAGCTACTCGTCGGGTTCTCCTCCTGCACTAAACACTTTTTTATTAGGCATTATTAAATATTATTTTAAAAATACTAAATTAAATTTACCATATCATTAATGATACATATAATATATCAAAATTTTCATCTTAATATGTGATTAAATGAATAAATAATATTAATTTAAATTTTTTTACTTGCTTCATGATATTTGCTCAAATTTATTTTGACATGAGAGGTTAGTCAAGACATGTGAAATTAAATTTATAAATTTGATCACTAATATTAAAAAAAAGGTTCTTATAATGAATAATTAAGCAAGTAACATGTTTGGTATCTTTTTTGCCACATGATTGAGGGTAAAGAAAATTACATGCCTTCATATTCTTTTGGAATAAATCATCACATATAGTTCTCATAATGTAATATCTATAAGGTATTAAATGAATATTTATTTATGAATTACATTATGATATTTCAATGTTTAGAATTATAATTTAGAGTGATTGTTACATTGAATGAATTACAAAATTTGTAAATTAATATTAGTGGAGACGAGCCAACACATGTTGGTTGTGTATGGAGAGATAAGTCAACATATATAATAACTACACTCATATGAATTAAAAGTAAATTAATAGTTATCAAATGACTGAACTTTTGAATATTGCAAGATAAGTGCTTATCTATAGTGGTCATTCCAGAGCTTTAAGTGATAGTTATTTGAGCTAAGATAGTCTACAAATCTTGCAAATCTTATATGTTGCATAAAAGATGATTTACAAAGTGGCATATTAATTATATAATATCTTCGCCATGCGAAGGGAGTTTGAGAATTCTTCAACATCTTCTAAGTGCTGACAACTCATGTTATAAATTGTATTTAAAGTATGAGAAGTTGATAAGGCTTTCTAATGGATGTCATAAAAGTTACAACAATGATGTCATCTTGAACAATATGCTTAAGATGAGCTTGAACTCCACCACATTACTCGTAATAATAAGGAAGATTGTGAACCCAATAAGAGTCTCGTGGTCAACTTGGTATGATCTTCCTCTATAAAAGTCAAAATTGACATTTTGAATCTCTTGAGAAGCTCAATATGAGTTTTACCTGAAAAGCATTAAGGGGTTGCATTTGACTCTTTCTAGGTTAGAGTCTCTAGTGTAGTCTCCTTAAGGAACCATGATTCTTCATCAAATGGAATCTAAACAGTAGCTCTAGTGATGGAGTAATGATGATGAATGAGATATTGAACCATGCTCTGGATGAGAATAAACAAATGGATTAACCTGAGATAATATTTCAAAGTTTCTCTAGATCATACTAATGAAACAATCTTCAATTTGCTAGAGTTACTAGCTAGATTGGAAGTGACAAGGTCAACTTGGTAGTCGTTAAACAATGACCATTTCTTATGACACTGCATAACTTCATTCATTTCTTTGGTCATCTGCATGCTCATCACACCTTCAAAGATATTGATAAAATATTATGAGTACTAAAACTTCATGACAATTACATATCAAGTACAATGATCAAATTCAAATATATTGTTAAGTGGTTTGAGAATTATAAAAGACTTAGCTAACCCCTTAGAGGGAGAAATGACTCATCACATCAAGTTAAGAAATACATTAGAGAATTAACACACAAGATCTCAAGGAGATAAATTTTTAACCAAAACTAGTAAAGTTTAATCAAGCACACACGAATCTCTTACTCATAATTCGTTTTACAAAAAGGACTACATGATAAACATCTTAGAAAAGTACATAAAAAAATTAATTTAACTTGTAATTTCGCAAATAAATATTGTTTGCACTCATTCTTGGAGTGAATGTTATTGAGAGCTTCAAGTAGAGGCTGAGTTAGCTTCACAATTTATTCTCAAAAGAACCCTAATAAGCTTAGCGAATACTCCAAATGACTAAAAGAGTTTTGTGATTGAATAACTCTGATAAATAAGATGGGTCAATATAATATTAAAATTGTTAAAATTGCTATCAAATATTTGCAACACATATTAATCAATTAAAACTTAATTCAATAATTTCAATTCCCAATCTAAAATGTTTTTATTAAATATTTATCCTCATTTTTTCCTCATACTAATTATTCTATCTCATAAATTAATCTAATTTATTTGCATGAAAGTTTATAACAATGATTTTATCAATTCAAATAATTAGAGGTCCATTTTTGCAATATAGGCATTCACTAATGAGCGATAGGGAAAGTTTGGGGTACTTTTGTCTCCTTCTCATCCACAGCTTAAGACAAAAAAAAGGGGTAGGATGAGCCGAAGAAGTAGGACCCACAAATGCCTCCTCTTTGAGACTTTGATTATATTCGACGAAGGAGGCGGACAATTGACCCGGCCTAACTCATCGTTAAATGTTTTCAAAGCAAGTAATAATGTAATATTTAATATTATTCTGTTTAATTCGCAGTTCAAATTTTTAAAAATTTTAAAATGAATATATAAATATAATTAAAATAATTATTAAGTTTGTTTTCATAATCCGATTCACATCAAATTGGACCGTATGCTGATTAACTCTTCCTTTTTGGATATTTTTCCTCTGGCTTATTATAAAGTGGATTCACATTCTGGCTCCGATCATGCTCCTATCATCCTTTTAGCTAATCCCGTTAAAAAAGGGGCCTCTAGATTCATGTTTAAGGAATTTTGGCTTAGCATTGATATCTTTTGGGATGAATTGCTCACTGCTTTTGACAGGCCTCTTGCTGCCTCCCCTATTGCCTCTCTTTATGATAGTTTGGCTGCTTTAAAAAATGCTATTAAAAAGAAGAATTGGTTCTCTTCCAACTATCTTTCTTATAACATTATGCTTCTGAAAAATCAACAAGCTTTAAGCCTTGAGCAAATTCAAAATGATCCTCTTAACCCGGAACTGAATATCAGCCTTAAGAATACTAATGAGCAACTGGCTCTGGCCCATGTTGCTTGGTCTTCTTGGATTTCTCAACGAGCTAAGGCCTATTGGCTGTCACATGGAGAGGATGATCTTGGCTTTTTGTTTGCCAAGATACGAGCTAGAACCAACAAGAATTTGATTAAAGAGCTTGCTACTGACACTGGAATCCTTACTTCTCATGCTGAAATTTCTAAGGCACTTGTGGATCATTTCCAGTCTTTATTCAATGCTCCGGCCCCTCCTCTGCAAAGCTCTTACAACATCCCGACTGGTAATACTGTCCCTTCTACTGCTTTAGCTGCTTTAATTGCTCCTATTACTAATGATGAGATCAAGAAGGTGGTTTTTGGGGGAGTGGCTTCTTCAACTCCGGGTCCTGATGGGTACTCTTTTGCTTTTTATCAAAAAACCTGGTTGATTTCTGGGCATAGACTTTGCTCGGCTGTTAAACACTTCTTTTCCACTGGGCTTATGTCTAGAGGGGCCAAATCTACGGTTATCACTCTCATTCCCAAGGGTTCTCATTCTTCCTCTATTTCTGATTATCGTCCTATATCTCTATGTAATGTTTTTTACAAGATTGTTGCCAAGATTATTGCTAATAGGATGAAGCCTATATTGCCCTTGATTATTAACAAATCCCAGTCTGGTTTTGTTGCTAAAAGAAGTTCTACTGATTACATCATTCTTGCTTCTGAGATTCTGCGGGATTTCAGATGTAGTAAGGGATCCTTTTGTGCCAAACTTGATGTTAGAAAAGCTTTTGACTCGGTTTCTCGTTCTTTCTTACTACATAGACTCTCTCAAAAAGGTTTTCCAGACATCTTTGTTAACTGGATTAAAGGGTGCATATCTGATGTACATTTCTCTATCTCTGTTAATGGGGTTTTAGAAGGATATTTTAAGTCTTCTTCGGGCTTGAGACAGGGTTGTCCCTTATCTCCTCTTTTGTTTTGTATTGCCATGGATGCTCTATCCTCCTCTTTGGATGATAATCTGGGTTCTCACTTTATTGGCATTTCTAATCGTAATTGTAATTTGTCTCATCTGATGTATGCTGATGATCTTTTGGTTATTGGGAAGGCTACTAGGGACAATGCCCTTGCTCTTAAAGATATTCTGCTCTATTTTTCTAAGGCATCTGGCCTTTTTATTAACACTGCTAAGAGCACTTTGATCTTCTCTAAAAGCGTTAATGCCTCTCTGGTCTCTACTGTGGCTGGGTGCCTTGGAATTTCTAATGTGGCTGAGGTTATTACTTATCTGGGTTTGCCAATTTCGGCTACCAGGCTGCGCATGTCTCATTTTCAACCTCTGATTGATAAAATTTTTGGAATGCTTGAGGGCTGGAAGATTAAATTCTTATCTTTTGCGGGTAGAGTTCAATTTCTAAAGTTCACTATAAGCAACACTATTGCTTATTGGATCCGTGGTAGTATCATACCTAAAGCTTGTTGCAAAAGTATAAGCAAAATGTGTGCCAAATTCCTGTTTTTTGGCAATGTTAAAGATAAAAAACTGCATCTTATTTCTTGGAACACGGTGGTTTCACCTAAAAGCAAAGGGGGACTTGGTTTACCCAGTTTTGATGTTTTATATCATAATTTGGCTTGTTCTTTCATTTTTAGGATGTATAATTCTGATAACATCCTTGGGCTTTGGTTTAGGGAGAAATTTTGCTCCCCTTGGAAACCTTATCCTCCCTCGGCTTCTAAATTTTGGAAATTATGTTGCCTTAAAGCCGTTGAGATTAAAGAGCATATTTCTTTGGTTCCAAATTCTAATAGCAATTTCTCATTTTTCTGGGATCCGTGGTGCAACAAAAAAGCCTTGGTTGAGCTCTCCTGCCCTCATCATTTCTCTAATCTGATGATTACTGATGTTATGGCTAATAACACTTGGAACCTTCCTTTGGCCATTCCTGAGGAAATTGCGTCCACGGTCATGAGGATTGATCTCAGCTCTTTACCTCACTGTATTAGCTGGGATGGGGTGGCTTCTCCCAACAATAAAACTTTTTCTAAATTGTTTTATTCTAATCTGGAAGATATCGGTTGGGCCAAATTTATCTGGCATAAAGGTTATGCGCTGAGATATGCTTCTTATTCTTGGATGGCCATGCACCGTAAGCTTAAGACTGCGGATTTACTTATTCTGAAAGGGATTCCTGTTGTTTCTTCCTGTTCTTTCTGTGATGCCACCTGGGAAAACCATGCACATTTATATTTTGAATGTGATTTCACCTTCTCTCTGCTTTCGGCCCTTCTTCCTTCCCTTAGAAATTTTTACCTTAGACCGAACTTGCATCAGGTCTATGATTTTTTGGGCAGCATGAGGCATTTTAGTAGTTTGGAGTTGAATTTCTGCTATCTTACTATTTCTGTGACTGTTTATTGGATTTGGAGGGAACGAAATGGGAGGAAATTTGCGTCTTTGACGAAGAATATCTCTGAACTTAAAGAGGTGATAACTCAGGCTATTAGAGCTAAAGTGATCAATTGGAAGCATTATGATTCCCTTAAACTTCACTTTCAAGAAATTCTGGCCTAAATGGGGCACTGGCGGTTATGCTGTTATGCTGGTTATCTGGATTTATTTTCATTCTCTGTGCTGGAATTTGGCATGTTGGCTGGTCCCTTCGTGGTGGCTTGGGGCTGGCTGTACAATGATGAAGCTCCCTGTAATCTCTCGGATGGCCTCTGGGCAACCAGGATTACGACTTGCTTTCTTAATTTTTCCTCTGAGTACAGCCTGTTTAGCCCGGGAGCAGGTTTTGTGTTTCTCTGTGCAGGTTTTCTTATTTCCGATGCAGAGGAGCAGGCTTATCGTCTCAGCTGGCGGGATTCTTTTTGTAATTCCTTACTTACTACCATTTTGGAGCTTATAATTTTCTTTTTGTTGTAAAATTTTGGGTGGTATAGTTGGGATTTTTTTGATCTTCTCCTTCATAAGAGTTTTGTTGTTCTTATGTTGGTTTTTCTTCTCTTACTTGTAATCTTTTTATAGTAATAGATGGGCTTTTGCCCCAAATTTCCCCAAAAAAAAAATTTAATAAAAATAAATTTTTAAATTAAAACAGAATTTTGATACCCTAATTTTTTTAAACAAATTAAACAGCCACCTAATAAAAAATAAAGAATACATAGTTAGTATTTTCCAAAATCCCCATATAATTAAAAAAAAATTATTTTATTAAAAGTAGGGCCAAAACTTGATAAGCATCTATAATTTTTAATAGCTCAGTTGTTGGGATTCTAAAAAGGAAGTCTGACCCAAAATTTATATGAGGGGTAAGTATGGTGACATCACTCTAACGGCACCCATCACTCATTTAAGGCATTGGGCAAAGCGATTTCTACAGCCGAAATCTCAGAAAATAGTAAGCTGATCAAACCATCATAACAAGGGAAAGAGATATTCAATGCTATTATTATTACTCACTCATCTTTGAATGCTATTGAAATCATTTTTTATTAATATATTTTTACATCAAATATGTTAAGAGAAAAGTTATTTAGTTTTAAAAATTATTAGAAGGGACTAATCTCTTTAGTTAATAACATGAGCTTGCTTTAAGTCTTTAATCCATCAGATTTAGATAGTTGATAATGTTTATGAATTATGATTATCTTATTAATATGGTCATAATAAAGTTTTAATAATTTAAGATAATGTAGTTTAGGTTATATTTACCCCCTAGTTATTATGTTATGGTCATAATTTTCCTAAATTATTTCAATACAAAATCAATGCAATAAAATAGAATGAATTAAGGAAATATACAAGAAATCTAAGAGAGAGATATATATAATAAAGAAGTAAATTCATTTTAATCATTAAATTTATAAATTGGACATAAAATCTTAAACAAAATGTAGATGACTTGAAAACCGAAGTACAGTAGAGTATTCAATAGATTAGACCTTCTGACGTTTATTAATAGAACTAAACTCAATATTTATATGAATAATAAAGAAAGTTATAAAAGTATTAATATTGATAGATTTCAACTTCCCCGTTATTTTCTCTCATGAAAACGCTCTCATTTAAAGCTCACACAATCTATCTCATAAGAATTCCTTAGATAACATACATAAATCACTTAAGAATAATTATTATTATTGTAAATTCTGTGAGAATGTTGAACATTAATCTTAATGATATTAAAAGCACAAAGACATTGAGAACATATTGAAGGAAGATGTTAAATGCACAGGATGAACCAAATAAGTATTACATTAGCTAAATTAATTTGCAACATTCATTAATTATTCATCCTAGCATTACATCTACTACAAACCACTCCACTTCTATCAACATAAGCTTATCTATCAAAATCAACTTAGGAGGGCCTTTTAGTATGGCCCTTACCTATATATAAAAAAGTCATCTATGTCCTTTATAAGGGTTTATTAAATTTGTCCATGAACTAAAACATTATTCTTACGATTTTTCTCGCTCCCTCTCTCCCTCATATTTTTTGTACTTCATGGTAGAAGAAGCTAAAAAATATATACTCGTTCTTCATGATTATTGGGAAATCAACCTCCTTTGTACAATAGATGCAGGCTATAAAGTTAAACTGCTTAAATATTATCTTATGGTAGTGTAGTTTCTCCTCTCTTTCTCTCCACTCCTAGTCTTTCTTGACCCTTTCTCACCTTATCGGTAGTAGCTCATCCTAACAATCTCAATCCTCTCATTCCTTCAAATATACATGCTATATTCAACGTGTCTTTCAGTGACTCTCTATAATTAAGGATAGCGAGTCAAATTTAAACTTCAAGAAGATTATGATACGTATCTAATTAAACATGGCATCTCAATGAAAGCTAACTCTCTTTACCATTGAAAACCAACCTACGAACATCTCAATCATGCATAAGATTATTATATTTTTTACCAACCATATTAATATAATTAATGAACTTCAAACTACAAAAACATGTCCCTATTAGAGTAGGTTTACATGCTTAACTATATTAATTTGATGAGGGTTGTGACAATAAGAGTAGTTAAGCATCTTTCAATTATTAATAATATTGTTTTCAAAATATAATATCTTCTTTTAACTTATTTGATTGTTTGTAAAATAATAATAATAATAATCAATAGATTTACTTTTCATGTAAAAAACTAAAAATATCATAATTATTAATTTCTTTAGAATTAAATATATGTATATTTGTAATATTTAAAATTAATATAATTTTTTTAATTATTTATTTGATAAATTTAAATACTTTCTAACTTTACACAATCAAAATGGCTTTTAATGAGGCTTGAAGAGAATATATAAGACTATTCATATTTAAAGACAATAATTTTATTGAAGTGTAGGGGCATATTTGATATTATGAGATACAATTAAACCAATTATGATTTGCACCTACTCAATAATTGAGAGTCACGTTGGGTTTGCCATAATTGTGCATTAATATCAACTAGCAAAATGCAATATTGAAAATAAATTTATAAATAAAAAAATTATTGTGAGTTAATTTTTGTCAGGGTGTTCTTAAAAGATTATTAATATTTATTATAAAATTTATGATAAAATAATAAAATATTAAGATATTTATAAGTGAAGAGTTAATGTTATAGAAATATTGGCACTTTGATCTATATCTAATAAACAAAATAAAAGTTATAGCTAGAAAAATAAAACTTGAATAAATTTTTTAAGATATTTGTTTTTTGATTTATCTTTGCTTTTGAAATCAAATCTAATCGGCCTATTTGATCAGTTCTATCGTGAATCATTCATCTGGCCAATTCTATCGAACCAAACAATTATTTAGATAGAATTGGCTAGACCCGGTGGAACCGTTGGTTGAACCTAAGAACTTATGAACTGGTACATTTTTTTATGAATTAATTTTTTCAAACAAAGATAACTTTTTAGCATTTTTATTTTGATCAAGTTATCATAAAAAAAGGTTTAGAAGTTCTAGTAAAATAAACAACTCTTCGATTTAAATTTTTTTTGTACTTTGAAATTGAATATTATTATTATTTGGAGTTAATACTTCATAAATAATCAAAATATATTGTCCCAAAAATTTTACTTAAAATAATTTAAAAACTTCTATGATTAAATATCCTAATTTATAATATTATATATTGGATCAGTAAAAATATCATTTTTTCTTCATTATTTTGTTATTCAAGCTATTTAAATCAACCCTAATTGAATATTTGAAGTTTGAACAACTCAATCTTCCAGTTTAATATTTGATCTGATTTTCAAAACCTTGCTAATAAGATATAAATACTATAATATTTTGACATTTTAATTGTCATATATTTCACGGATAATTTCTTCATTACTTATGAATTTATCTATAAATAAAAAAAATATATAACTTTATATCAATTAAACATAATAGAAATAAAATATTAAAATTTTAAGCTCATGTTGATCAAAATTAGGTTAGGATATCCAAGTTTAATTTTTTTTTTTCAATATAATTTAAATATAAAATAATAGAAATTGATCAATGTTATTCAAGTTTATTATGCTTAATTAGTATAATTATCTTTCATGTAAATAATCAAAAAACAAAATTTTAAAATAGTAATGGCATAAATATTTTTATAAAAAATTCAAATAATAATTTTTTTTAAAGCTATCATTCTATAATAGATCTGACTATAGAAATCAGCTTTCAATCATAAATTTTTATAAAAAATAGCAAGAAAATAGTACGTAACAAAAAGAATATATAATAGCAATTCAAAAAACAAAAGTGATAGAATGATTCCCTAAATATATCTAAAATGATTGCATAAAAAGTATTTATACACATATTTCATATATTGTTCATTGATTAAGTGCAATGTATTGTAGGATTTTGAGTACAAAATTGGAATTCTCAGTTGAATTTTCTATCACCATGTCCTCACATGCCCTTAATTATAGAATATAAAGCCATAGACATATCATTTTTTTCATTAGTTATTTGAAAGAGATGGTTTCTCTTCCCCCACATGGCTAAGTCAAATTGCCTTTATTTCAAATCCACATATAAGACCCCTCAAATCTCAACTACAAGCCCTGGCCCCATAGTTTATATATTTATATATAAAGAATATAGTTTGTATAACGATAAGCTTAAATGTCATTAAATTCATGCTGAGATTAGTGCAGTTCATGATATCTTATATAAGTACTGATTTCACTATTAATCCAAGAGCATTCACGTCCATCTTACCATGAATTACATCATAATATTCTTACGCAAATTTGTTTTATAAATGCAACTTAGGCTTGATTTGGGATAATTTTTTTATTATTTTGTAAAGTTGATGTAGATAAAGTAACTTTTTTTTTCAGTTTAGGAGATTAAAACGTGCACATCGAGGGGAAGAAGTGTTTTGGTCAATCAACGAGCTGCACGTGCGATCTTAATAAAGTAACTTTTTAAAGTTTTTGTAAAAAAAAAAAGCTTTTTAGTACAATTTTTTAAAAAAATAGTGAAGAGACTGTAGCCAATCAGAAATTGTGGTTGCAATTTTAAGAACAAACAGTAAAAAAGCTGTCCCAAATGAAACTTTAATCCAATAAGAGAGGCTCAAAAGATAATATATGAACAAAAATTTATTTTCAATACTCATCAAAGTCAAAATTTGATTAGATTTAAAGATTTGGACGATAGATTACTAAACAATGAAAAATAAGGACTATATGTGTAATTTAGCGAATTTTATAGGACTTGGATGAAAAAAGTCACATGAAATATGAGTTCAGATTTTATTATAAATATGAGATTTGACCTGTAGTTTACTGTAAAGTAAAACAACAGCAACACAAGTACTGCTGTAATGAATAAATTAAGCAGCGCATAATCTCTCATGGAAATTGAGACTTTGGCTAATAAAATAATTTATTTATAGCCTGATAAAGCCATTAATTTCTTGGATCTAGCAAAGTAGTTTGCCAGCCTAAGTAAGAATCTTAGCAATTGGGTCAAACAGGTTGCGAATCAAAGCTGACCTGTTAGGATTCTCTAACAGCTTATTTCCAACTAGTTCGCTCAGAGTTCAAGTCTAGAGTATATCAGTTATCTTTTCTTCTTGTCAGCGCACGGCTTGAGCTGTCACAAAAATTAATCGTTTGCGTACAGCTTGTGTTTGACTAGCTCCTAATACTACTAAAAATGATGTTTTTTTTTTTTTTGCAGCAATTTAAAAACCATTGTTGTAGATATTTTTTGGCGACGGTTTGAACGGCCGGTTTTAATGGCGGCTTCACTTGCTCGCGTATACAGTAGTCACATTCCGTATTTGGAGTTAAGTCTTGTCCTAGCTAGTTCGCGACTCTCATTCTAAGACTCGTCACCGTAGCCTCGCTCAATCAAGCCCGAACGTGTCCTAGCTCGCGCCAGTCCCGACTTCATCTCCTTGCAGGTGATATCATCTTTCTCCCTTCTCTTGGCCTTTCTTTATTTTCTTTCCTTATTCGTAGGCCTTTGGCGGGTAGTATTGCTGGAATATAAACGATATTCGTTCATTTCTTCCACCTCATTCTTTCCTTCTCGCTCTATCTCTTCCCTCTTCTTCTCCTTCTTCCTCTTGTTATGGATCTAGTTTCTTCAAGCGAGCATCTCTGCTTATATATATAGTCTGATTTATTCTCTGAAATTAGAATGTCTTCTATAAATTTTACTATGCTCTACTTTCTTATCAAATAATTTTTTAGTGGGAGACCTCTGTTGCTTTATACTTCCAAATTCCAACATTTCCCTATTTATCATTAATATATGTTCCTTTTACCCATCTTTATCATAGTAGCTTATTTTGTGATGCATTTGTGGATTGTGCCCACTTGGTTAATTGTCCATTATAGTGAAATAAAGTTAAGTTGATAGGATATTAATAATATGAAACTTTAGAGGGGCAACAACTACGACGGTCCATCAGCGGTTTCAAAACCGCTACAAAGATTTTTGTGCCAGTTAAAATTGCCACTAAATCCTAAATTAAATTCTTCTGAAGACTCTTTTTTATTGTAGTGGAAGCTTATCTTCGAACCCTTCATTAAGTAAGATGATATTGAAAAGTTAGCAGATATATAAAATATTTTTATTGTATTCAACTCAATATTTATTTATTTTTTTATTTTTCTGAAATCCGCTCATGTTCTACTTGAATTCAAACAAGTCAAAGATGAACACAATGTTCATAAGCAATTTCAAAAACGAGTCGATCATAAACAGACAAAAATTTGAATGAGTCGAACACAAACAACCTCAAATTCGGATCTTTTAGAGCACCACCCACCAACTCCTATTATATTAACATCTTTTCAACATCTTATACTGTATCCAACATTTAAATCTAAGGGCTTAAATTAAGTTAAAACATATTAGTTAAATTAAGCTATGCTTTTAAGTAGAGTAAGTCATTTAATTTTTTTAAAATTTTTTTTCTAAGTTGAGATAATATTAAAAAATTATTTGATTGATTTGAGCCCATCTTCTTTCATTCATCATATGAATAAAAATTAAGTAGAGAAAGAGAAGCTGAGCTAAATTAGGATGAAAACCAGCTTAGCTTAGTCACACTTGAGTTTTGATGATTAATATAGATAATACTTATCTAATTTAGTCCTTAAGTGAGCAAGAATTTAGCCGTTAATGACATTTAAATGGTTAAAGGAGGATTTACACATATAATATCCATAATTTTTTATTTACATACATAGCACTCAAAACAATACAATTAAATAAAACATAACATCTCCTGCTACCCTCTATTTCAATCTTGTCACTGTGTTCGGCGTCTCACGCTTCATTGTTAATCAGTCATCATCACATACTGCTGATTGCAGCCAGTCACGCTCCTCTGCATCTTTCAGTTGTAATTCTTAGCCATCCCGCCTCTATGGCTCGTGCCTCAAGTCACCACCGCCTCTGTCTTATTCTTACATCCAGCTATCACTACCGCACATATTTGACAAACCAACTAACACCTCTGTCTTATATGCACTTCTCTATCCACTCACCTCAAAACTAACCGTGTGAGGCTATAGGGAGATTCAACAAAGGCAAAGCCGTGAAGAGCTTGACCAACAAAATCTAATCCTCTAAGGATGTCGTGAGGCGGATTAGCGCAACAATTCACCTCTTTTCGGTAGAATCTATTAACACCATTAACAAAAGTGCTATGCGATATAAATAATAAAATTTAGATGTTAAATATGAAAATCAAATAATTTTGAGTGCTATATATATGAATCCTCCCACCTAAAGATGATATTAAATTATATTGACTTGTAGGAGATATAAGCAACGTATTTTTCATATTTCATTCTACTTAATTTTGAAAATTCATTAATTTTGTCCACATTTTCAGCTTAATTTAGCTTAAAATAATTGACATATAAAGTTTGACTTCCCCTTTAACTATTATATTCTTCCTTATAATCCTCATCTTTTTTCCTACTATAATTTTTTCGGTTAGTCAAGCCTTGGATAGCGCAATTTTCTTTTTTAAAATTTTTTCTCAAGCTTTTTGAGTCAAATATGGCTCCTTAAAAGGAAGTGTTGGTTGTGAAAGAGCTTAGAAAGAAGACAAAGGTAGCAACACTTTGGTAGAAGAGAAAGCAAATGAAAATGGATTATAATATATTGTGAATATAGTACAACCTTTATGAGACTAAATGAGGAAGATAAAGTTGAATCTACACATAACAAATAACTATTTATATATATATATTAATTCATTTAACCACCTATTATAGAATGGTTTTATGATTCCTCCCCTCACATTATTCTGATACGTACGTTGTTCGGAGGCGAATCAGAATGCACCATGTCACCCAGTACTGATGCGTTTTGATTCACCTCAGAACGGTCCAATGACCGCACAAAATAATTTTGATATATTTGGTCTTCTGAGTAACTTCAAAAAAAAACTTAGCCTATTTTGATATATTTGATGATAGTGCAAAACACAGGATTACTGATGAGTATCATTATGCAGATGTCATCACAATGAAGTAATATGAGAAGAATTTAAATGAACATGAAAATCTTGATATTGTTGAAGCTATATAATATCAATTCCTATGAAAGATCTAGCAAATGTTGTCGATGGCTTCTCTTTAGAAATGCATGTTTGACAACACTTTCGTTAATCTAGTTGTGGTCTTCTCATGTGGCATGTGGAAGGCAAAATTTTTGATAAGTGGAGGATGAACAATTCCTAAGGTTTGCTAATGAGACAGTCAAATTTGCCCCTAATAGACGCATATGAAGCTTCTTTTGATAGAGCAATCTTTGTCCTATACCTTGTAATATCCAAAATCATTTTTATTTGAACTTACCAATCTAGACTTTTCCATTATGGTGGCCATTGATCCAATATTTTCCATCATAACCTCGTTTTTTATTTGTTATAAAATATTGAGAGAAAATAGGCATAAGAGCAAAAAATGAGGATGAAAAAAAAAAAAAACTACTTCATAATAATAAAAAGATGCAACCCACTGAGGCTTAGGGTGGTTGGTGGGCGAGTACGATTGGGAACCCCCCATCTCGGGTTTGAATCCCCTATACTACAATCTCACCTCTTCAGCGGGGCATAGTAAGAGTGAGTCCAATGCCGGTGAATGTCCTCCCGCCGAGGGATTAGTTAAGCCACCAAGCGTTCCTTTTGGAGTGGCAGCGGGTAGCTACCCCGTTCTCAAAAATAAAATAAAAAGATGCAAATATTTATGTAGCTCAAAAAATCATAAAGAAAAATATTTTCAATGTAATAAAAAAAAAAGAGTGCATCCATTTTTCTTAGACAATTTTTTTGTATTCTCGAAGAATAATAAAGGAGTAAAGAACTACACAACAAAGTAGGAGTCATAGAATGAGAAGACAACAATACTAGTGACCTTGAGTAATATTCCTTATTCATAATAATGCGATTTTTTTTTCTTTGCACCTCCAAATTGGCATTTGTTATTACTGTGCTAAGGGCAGCTTCAACCGAAAATCTCATTTTCAATCCAAAATGTCGTGAAACTAAAAAATGTCGTGATTCATCTCTAATCGAACGTCATTTTACTCATAACGGTCATTCGCGCATTTCTTTGGCAAGTTCGGTAGAGACCAAAAAATGGCGAAGATGAACAGTGCAATGCCAATATTGGCGTCGAAGTGTTCATCCGTGACCAAATGACGTCAAAAATGACGGTCAGTTGAAGCAAAGCAAGAACGGCAAACACTTGTTTGCCATTCCATTGGAGTTGCCCTAATCAACAATACCATCATGCTTCACATCATTGTCCTTATACCATATCAAATTAAATCACCATGAGCCATAATAAAAGATGAAGTAGGTACCTCTTGGCTCTTGTTATCTTTCTCTAGTTCTTTTCTTTCTTTCTCTTTTTCATCCTTTGCTTATTTTGTTTCTAAAATAAATTAAAGAAAAATCATCTTTTCGGCTTTAATCATACGAGTTAAGTCAAACTAAAATAAACTCAAATTTTGTTTTGAATCCAATCCAAAATTGCAAAAACCATTTATATTTCAATTATTCAAGAAGATAATCACATATTTATTTATAAATCTTCTAATTTCAATGTTTTTTTTTTTAAATTTTTTTTTCTAATTTCAATGTATGCATAACATATAGAGAGAACATTAGGGTTTATAATCTAACATTTAGATAGCTGAAACTTGCATTGCTTCTCAACTATTCATGTAATTTTTAAACCCTAAAAGACAAACAAACAAATAGAATTGAATATTATTTAGGATTTATTTTATGAAGGAACATGTTAATCACGATAATTAGCAAAAGGAGTATGTTTATTAAAATAATTTAAGAATGAGCTAATTCGCTGATATAATTGACGCATTTAGAATGCGCAGAGAATGGTTTGACACATTCTGAATGTGCCAAACATTTTGTAGTGTTTAGCTTAAGAGAGATAGAGAAACGTGGCAGAGTAGAGGGAGAGAAAAAAGAGAGGGGGGTAGAGAGTGTTAAAACTTTTCATACAAAAATATATAAAACTATTTAATATTTTAAAAATGATTTTAAATTTTGTTTTTAATTATTATTAAAAAA